>NC_027751.1:10710606-10715104 GCF_000695525.1 Brassica oleracea var. oleracea
AATCTGCTCAAGAATGAAGCGGATCCCCTTGACAATTGCAACAGCATGGAGGCTACCAGACTCATCTTTAGCTTGACACAACCTGTGAAGTTCCTCCAGTAAACTCTGGTGGGTGCTTTCATTCTCACGGTCATTGGCTGGAGCCGAGAGTTTCCGAAGAGTAGCTAATGCAAACTCAAGCATCTTTCCAAGGTAATCAATATCCAAGGTGCCAGAGTTAAGCAACTACCAACAAAAGAAGAAATGAGAACCACATCAGTTGAAATATATATATAAACAGATCAGTCACTAAAGATCAGAAGAGATGAGGCAAACCTGTGAGAGAAGGTCAAGATCAATACTTTCAGTTATTTCCACTTTCCAGCTATCATGCACCATCTGGCAAAGCTCTTCCCTCACTTCTCTCATAAGGTTAGAGATGCAGCTATAGTCAGGCTCCTCTAGTTTCATTGATTCCATCACACTATCCCAGAAAGATTTCTCCATAGTCTCCTTTACCGTCCTCTGCATCACACATTTTAAAAAAAGAACGCTGAGAAACCTTGTTATTAAGTTACTTCAACCCAAAGAAAAAAAACCTTTAGACTGCCCTCTTCATCCTTGACACTGGATCCACCCGGTAACTTGAAATCCCAATCGTGCAGGAAACATTCAAGCAGCCCAATCAGAGAAATCAAGTTGATGAAAGTATTAGTGTCGATCATGTTGCGGTAAACATAAAACGCCTCCGGAAAGCACATAAACCTAAAATTCAAGCCCAGAATTATTAATACCACGATAGAACCAAGGTCTCCGATCGTGATACCTCTCGAGTTTGGTGGGATCACCATTCCTGCAAGAGTGTAAACCTCGAACAGAAGATAGTACCAAAACAGTCTGCAAGAGTGTAAACCTCGAGTTTGGTTTCAACTTAGCTGAAACATACAAACCAATATAGTGTTTTGAGATTCTAACCTAACGAAGGTACTACGTGCTTGCTCATCAATGAATGATGATCTTAAATGATTGACAACAATGATTGACAACCCACCTGATCCCGGCAGAAGCACCGTACCAGTGATGGAATTATGTCAAACTTTCCATGTAAAGTCACAACCCCTCCAACTCCGGTTCCAGTTCCGCAATTATTCCCATGAATCGTCACCGGCTGACGGAGAGCGACGTTAGCCACCGTGCCGTTACCACTGAGCACGGAGACACCTCTCCCTCTTCGGCGAGCGTAAGTGTTGACGCTCTCAACTATGTCGGCTCCATATGAGACTTCAAGAACATGAGATCTAAGGACGTTAGGGCATGAACTCCGAGATTTGGAGAAGACGAACTGGAAGAGTCCGAGAGAAGATAATTGCAAAACTTGGCACGAAAAAGGTTTTGGGGGTGGAGATGGGCCGAATAAAAAAATTTAGTATAGTAAGATTATTCCTCCACATAAATATCCAAGTTCTTTTTTTTAATGAACATGATCATACAATCGAAAGTTTATATTATAACCACAAATAGCCATTACCTTACAATTTCACCTTTTTATTTTGCGTAAGTTACCCATATATTAAATTCTTTGGATTTAGTACGACCAACAAAAATGAAAATAGTACAGTGGTAGTCCAGTGGCGCTTGAGGGAATAAACCCAATACGGTGAAACCTGGTTCGAATCCCACTGGCCACACGGATATAGGCTATTGTTTCGGTTCATTTGAATGCCCAGGAGAGAGTTTATCTGTAGGCTGTACTTCCAACCGGGAGTTAGGTCTGTATCTTTAATCGATCCGGGTTTAACTTTTTTCTTTTACAAAAACAAAAATGAAAATATACAATTGCTATTATGATTATCAAAGGAAATTATGGCCCAGATACCGGAAAAAAATAGTGTGCGCGTTAAAGAAAACCTTCTTCTTCCTCTCGGCCAGAATATCTACTCCGCCTGCCCATCTTCACATCCTACGTGAGGTTAAGCTTCACTGAATCTAAAAGTAACATCATAAAATATATTTACGAACACATGGTTGGTTGGCCAATTACAAAAAAAAAAACATATGGTTGGTTACTTCATATCTTTTTCGGTTGTATTATCTGCTAGAGGGACAAAGGGAGAGAACAAAATAAAATACATCTTCTAAACACTATAAAGCAGATAAATGCATTAAATACATGGGTACGTCATTGTATGAAGAAACTATTTCGGTATTCTAACGCAATGATTTTAAAAACTTCCCCACTTAAACGCATGCACAGACAAGTTAAGAGTAGATACATAAATTATTCGTGATTCTCATATCAGTTCTGGTGAAACGTCACGAACCATTCACTGATGAAACATAACTAAGAAATAAATACAAAACAATGAAAATCGAATAGACTGTAATACAAAAACTGGGAGAGGAAACTTACAAGCGGATCGTTCGTCGGCTATAAAATAAGACGCAAATCACTCCATCTCCTCCCTGAAATTACTAACCATTCAAAAAGAGATCTGATCACAGAGACAATGAATTCAAATAGCCACAAGCCGTGAAAAGAAATATTGCAGAAAAAATAAGTGTACTTAAAAAGGAGGAAGATTAACAAAAGTAAAGAGGCAGAAATTAATCAGACGTACGACGAGAATACGGAAAAGAAACCTCTTCGAATTAGGGATATATTAAAACAAACAAATGGTTTACAAACAATTACAGCTGAGATTATGGGTGGAAAGATGGATTAGGGAAGATGTATAGAAGAATGATTCAACGCGTCTGTGAATTGAACCAAAAAATATTTGACAGGAATTGGACGTTAAGAAAACGGAGAGAGATAAAAAGTTAGTGAGAGAACCAGATGAGTTAACTACAAAAAACTGCAAATCTGTACAGTTTATTGATATTAGGAGTTTTCAAGACAAATGTTGTAATATAAATGATTGTCGAACCAATTCTAAGGGATTTCAAGCATCGGGAATGCAAGTACTTACTTAATCTAAGTGCAACCGATGATTTAAAGGGTTTTCTAAACTAATGATTAATACTAATCCAGTTTCAGAATAATAAAAACGGTAAATGAGTCGACTTTCTTAACTAAGGAAAATGAGAACTCATGGACATAGGAATTAGACCTTGGGTGATTAAGTTTCGAACTAAGGATGGCAGACGAACAATCAAACTATCAACCTTAAGCTTAGACACGATCCTAAACAAGCTCTATGTCTAGATTAATGTTCATTTACTAACACATTTCAAACAACAAATGTCTTTGGTTGAATAATATGGAAGCAATCATTACTAACAGGTCTAAAGCTATCTTAGCACTTCTAACAACAAATGTCTTTGGCAAAATATGCTAAAAGCTTAGAAGAGTTGTTTCAGGCATTTCATCGAACACCTTTTGGGTGGGAAATGCCTAAAGATCAACTTTTGAGAAGCTAACTCAGAAGATGCATTATGATTACTCTACTAGCAAGGTTTTGGAATGATCTACTCTAAAACATCCTAGCTCTAACCTAATCACCCTTAATCTTCCTAACCCATGAATTCAAATGGTGATTACTCACTACTCTTCATGATTCCTCTTAAACCCATTTTGGATTTCAGATTAATCATACAGAAGGATACAAACGAATTGGAAAACACAAAATTGCAATAACTAGATGAACAAAGATGATTCAAAAGATGAACTTTCCAAAGGTTTTTTCTTAGAACAAAAATAATCTGTCTGGTGACTGCCAAAAGTACTTAAAACATAGGTTTTCAAAAGTAAAAACGTGCATAATGAAATGACCAAAAGGCCCTTGAGTATAAATGAATTCGAGCAAACAGAAGGCGCGCAGCGACCTCTAGTAGTCGCTCCGGGAGGTCGCTAGAGGCTTCGGGAGCGACCTGGAGGGGTCGCTGCGAGACGTCGCTCTGGGTCATTCTTCGCGAGTGACCTCGCTGTGTCGCTCCGGTCACGTCGTTCCGGGTGATGGAGACGCGAGCGACATCGGGGTATCGCTATGCCCAAGTCGCTCTGAAAGGGTGTCACTGCGACTTCGCAGTGTCGCTCCGGTGAGGTCGCTCCCCTGCACTACTCGTCCAATGATCACCTTTATCATATCTTTTGAGCTCCAAATGCACCCAAATGTCTCCAAGAACTCCATGTGGTACTCCAATACTTGATAAGGACTCATGTATGCAAAATACAACCTAAACATGGATAAATCCTAGTCTATATGATCAAAATGCACATGGGTGAATGGATAAGACAATGAAAATATGCAAGATATCAACTCCCCCAAACTTGTTCTTTTACTTGTCCACAAGTGAACTTTCTAGAACTCATAGGGAGAGAGGTTTGAAGGTGGGAGCTCATAGCCAAAAGAAACACAACTAGCACTCGATTCAACATCTAATCTAACATGAGCACACTCTCTTATTACACTCTAGCTTCTCTAGGCCTATCTCAACTCTTTTCATCCCTACACTCATCATCATGCATTCACACATGCAAATCAGCCAACTCTCAAGTTCATTAAGCATAGCATCAAGT
>NC_027751.1:10716164-10717557 GCF_000695525.1 Brassica oleracea var. oleracea
TAGTCTCCATACCATTGTTGGCTCTGAACTTCTTCAATCTCAGCTTCACTTTCTGAAGAGGCTAGGGATGGAGACTTGTTTCCAGAGGCGGAAGGCTGAGTGGGTGGGTTCCTCCATTGTCGCTGGAGCTGTCTATCAGTGAGTGGGAAACCAAGATCAGTGGGCTGAGGTGGGGGCTGGGGGACTGATGTGTTCACGAAGGCGAAGTCCGCTGAGCTACATCCAGCTATTCCTCTTCTGGTCAAGACATCGGCCACCTTCTTCATGAATTTGGCTGAAGTCTTTGCTTGCTTCTTCACCGTCTTGCTTAGCGCCTTGCACTTGTCATTCAGCTTTTCGATTGTTCTGTCTTGTGCCTTGTTCCATCGCTGAAGTTGGCTAATGTGGTCATGAGCATCACGAAGCGCACCAGGGGGAAGGACTCCATCATGTGGCTTGAAGTAGTAGCTTGGAGGTCCATAGATGGGTACAAATTCTTCCCTAGTAGGTTCTGTGAAGTCGTGTCTCGTCGGAACACTCCTTTTCCTTGGTGCAGCAATGGGACCGAGAGACCCGTGTTCTCCAAGAAAGTCTTCTTGGGATAAGTTGAAGCTGATAGCTCCAGGTCTCTCTAAGCTCGTCAGTCTCTGGTTTGGAAGAACCACTTCGACCGGCTTGCCCTGCAAGTAGTAGTGGTAGACGTAGTCCTTCCCATACATCCCACTGAAATAGGTGGCAATCCTCAAGTACATAACCAACCACTACAAGAAAACAGCAAGGATAATGAGGGAAAAAATCGTCGGAATTTCGTCAGAATATCGATATTCCGACGACATACCGACGAAACAAGTCTTCGGAAATAATTCCTCGGAATTTCTTCTTTCCTCGAAAATCCCTCGGAATTTTCCGACGGAATTCCGAGGAAACAAATTTCCGAGGATCACTAGTTTGTCGGAAATCTCCTCGGAATATACCGAGGGAGAACTTCGTCGGGATATTTCCTCGGAAGTTCATCGATCGATGCGTTTTTAGACATAGATCCATCGATCGATCGGAATATACCGAGGAACATGTCCCTCGGTATATTCTGAGGAACATGTCCCTCGGTATATTCCGAGGAACCGGTCCCTCGGTATATTTCGAGGAAAGGTGTCATTCGGTATATTCCAAGGAAGATGTCCCTCGGTATATTCCAAACGTTTTTTTATAAACAGATCGATCGATGGATTTATATCCAAAAATGCATCGATCGATCGAGTAAAAAATATAATTAATTTCCTCGGAATGTAAAAAGTATTAATTTTTTTTTAAAAATAAAATTTTTGAAATTTAAATTCGAAAATATAAAATTAAAATTAAAATTGAAATCATATTAATTAATATTCAAAGTTTCACAAATAAAAATAAAACATTC
>NC_027751.1:10721104-10721439 GCF_000695525.1 Brassica oleracea var. oleracea
TTGTGTTTCCTCGGAATTTCCTCGGAAATTCCTCGGGATATTCCGAGGATTTCATTTTCCGTCGGAATGTCCGTCAGAATACCGCTGTTTTCTTGTAGTGTTAGGCCTTGCTGCGTCCTTTCCCAAGGGAACATTCAGTAATTGGAGCAGTGGCGTGATCATCCCGCCTATCCTAACCTTTGGTTGCGAATCAGTTGCGTACCATGCCCAGTCTCTGTAGTGCTCGAGACGATTCACGAAGAAGCTGACCATCCCGGAGGAAGCATAGATGTGTTGCTTGGAAGGGGAAACGTTCCAGGTGGGGCGTAGGGGCGGATAGCCGGGCAGAGCAGTCG
>NC_027751.1:10721560-10721965 GCF_000695525.1 Brassica oleracea var. oleracea
GTCAGCCCCGGTAGAGTGCTTGTTTCCAGTGATTAACTTCCAAAGCTGAATTAGGAGGTTTTCACACTTGGGAAGGGAGTAGTCTGCCAAGTCTTGGAAAAACCCATGACTCTCTCAATGTCTTTGAAGTTCATGTTGTACTCTCTCCCATTGACCTTGAACTTTATTTTTCCCCATCCTTGCCTCACGTGCGGATTGTCATGGTAAGTGACCTCAAGGGAAGACATGAACTGACAAGAGACATCCCGGTAGGTGGGGTAGGCCATGGTGAGGAGTTTGGGCATCTTCAGGTGCCCCAGCTTTGCCTCAATATCAGAATCGAGACCCACCTCCTTCAGCAAATCAAGGTCAGCGAATCTGGTCGGAGTCCAAGTTACCCCATTCAACAAATGGTGATACAGCTCT
>NC_027751.1:10722010-10722389 GCF_000695525.1 Brassica oleracea var. oleracea
CCCCTGGGACATCTTGGCCCTCTTTGTAGGAGCCTACTCATCTGCACTTTCATCGCCACTCTCCTCATCTGTGGCAACTGCTATATTCTTTCTTGCCCTCTTCTCTTGCTCCTTTGCCTTCTTTGCAGCCACAGTTTTCTGTCGAGAAGTCCTTTGTGTCCCAGAACCAGCTCGTTCCAAGGCTAAAGCCTTTCCTCTCAACGAAGACTCTTGACTTTCAGGTTCTCGCCTCTCAGCATCCGACTTTCCCTTAGTTTTCCTAACCATTGTACTTGAGAAATACAAAACTTGGAAAGGGATAAGTCGATTGACTTTGCAAATGTAAACTTCAAGAAGCAACGTAAAGAATCACAATTCTCAATCTTTTCATCATGTGAAA
>NC_027751.1:10722585-10724256 GCF_000695525.1 Brassica oleracea var. oleracea
CAACAACCCAACTTGATATATAAGCTTTCCCTAGTCTATTTTACCACAATCAAGCAAGAAATTGACCAAATTTCGATTTTCAAATTCTAGGGTTCATGGACCTACGAATTTGAATTTAAAAACACAAAACCTTGCTTTGGATGGAAGGAAATGGGGAATGGGTGGTGAGGAATATACTGTTTGGGCGAAAGCTTAGATTTAGAAACAAGAACTAGGAGATTTGGGTGAGAATTGAGAAAGTTAGGAGATTTTTGGTGTGGGTTTGTTTGAGAGAGGATGAGTGTTTGTGAGAGGAAGGGAGAATGAAAGAGATGAAGGTCGTGGGTATGGGTAGGTCTAGGGTCGTCCGGTTAGGTTTAGGGCTGGTTAACTCGAATCAAACCGGACAAAATAGAAGAGGGACTTACCTGGACCGGCTCGGGAGCGACCTGGAGTGGTCGCTCTTGATCACGTCGCTCCCAGCGATAGAAAACGCGAGCGACCTCACGTGGTCGCTGCGTCACGTCGATCTGATCGACTGAAAACGCGAGCAACCTCACATGGTCGCTGCGAGACGTCGCTCCCAGAGCGACTCTCGAGCTCCGGACACCGAAAATGCGAGCGACTTGGACCAGTCGCTCTGATCACGTCGCTCCAGCGACAGAAACGTGAACGACCTCACGTGGTCGCTGCGAGACGTCGCTCCCAGAGCGACTCTCGAGCTCCGGACACCGAAAATGCGAGCGACTTGGACCAGTCGCTCTGATCACGTCGCTCCCAGCTGGAGCGACCTCGTGGCGTCGCTGCGGAACCTCACTCCCACGCTCGAGTCTTTGCCTTGATGCAGCAATGAACCACCTGAACTTCAACACTTTCCCCTCTTTTGTTTTTATGAAATATGATGAAAATGAAAATACCAATGCAATATGTACAAGGATACGCATGAGATTTCCTCCCAAGTGAGCTTGTCTTAAGTGTCTAGCTTGACTTTGCCTCCTTTTGGACTAGACTGGGGTAGGATCAGACAGTGGAGTTGAAACTCCATCTTCCTCAGGTGCATCAGCCATGTAGAGCTTAACCCTTTGCCCATTGACTGTGAAGTCTCTTCCATCAATACTCCACAAAACTATTGCTCCATATGGCTTAACCTCTTTGACCTTGAAAGGGCCGGACCACCTTGACTTAAGCTTTCCTGGAAACAACTTCAGTCTTGAGTTGTAGAGAAGAATTTGATCTCCTTCTTTAAACTCTCTCTTTAGGATATTCTTGTCACGAAAAGATTTAGTCTTCTCCTTGTAGATCCTTGAGTTTTTGAAGGCATCCATTCTTATCTCATCAAGCTCATGTAGCTGAAAAAACTTTTCTCCTTGGCACTCTTGATGTCAAAGTTCAGCAATTTTACTGCCCAAAGTGCCTTGTACTCAAGCTCCACTGGTAGATGGTAAGCTTTCCCGTACAATAGGTTGAAAGGTGTGGTTCCTAGAGGTGTCTTGTAAGCTGTCATGTAAGCCCAAAGCGCATCATCAAGCTTAACTGACCAATCCTTCCTTGTAATCCCCACAATCTTCTCCAAAATGGACTTGATCTCTCTGTTAGAAATCTCAACTTGACCACTTGTTTGAGGATGGTAAGGAGTTGCAACCTTGTGCTTAACACCGTTCTTCCTGAGAAGTCCCTCAAGCAGTTTGTTGA
>NC_027751.1:10724880-10725190 GCF_000695525.1 Brassica oleracea var. oleracea
GCAGCTAAGCACTCACTGTCGAAATCAAACTTGATCTCCTTGCAGAGCAGTCTGGTGAGTGGTCTCGCTATCCTTGAGAAGTCCTGGATGAACCTTCTGTAAAACCCCACGTGACCCAAGAAACTCCTGATAGCTTTCGAAGTTGTTGGTGGTTGCAAGCTCATCATCACCTCGATCTTTGCGTTATCCACCTCAATGCCCTTCTCTGAGATCTTGTGCCCCAGCACAATCCCTTCTTTGACCATGAAGTGACACTTCTCCCAGTTCAGCACAAGGTTGGTGTCTTCACATCTCTGTAGGACCCTGCACA
>NC_027751.1:10726555-10727465 GCF_000695525.1 Brassica oleracea var. oleracea
TGTTGGTTGTTGGGGTAAGATCTCTGTTGGTAGTTGTTGTACTGAAAGTTTGGCTCTTTCTTGTACCAACTACCATTGTTGTTGATGAAGCACAACTCTTCTTGCCCTTCCAAACCATCAACTTCCTGGACAACAGGTGTGGCTTCTTTGTTTGGGTTACCAACAAAGTGCAGCTGCTCCTGGGTGGCCTTATCAGCAATGAGAATGTCAATCTTATCCTGGAGAGCCTTTAACTCCCTCCTCGTCTGCTTGTCATCTGTTCGACTGCCTCTGTCGTGGTCTCCACTGTAGACTGCATCACTCTTTACCATGTTGTCAACCAGTTCTTCTGCATCTTCCTCAGTTCTCCCCAAGAAAACCCCATTGCTAGCTGTATCCAGTCTGGCCCTGTACTTAGGAAGAGCACCACAGTAGAATGTGCTCAGCAAGCTCTCCTTAGAGAAACCATGGTGTGGGCATTGAGCTTGGTAGCCCTTGAATGTCTCCCAGGCTTCACTGAAGCCTTCCAAGCCTTTCTGTTGAAAACTGGAGATCTCATTTCTCAGTTTAGCAGTTCTTGAATTAGAGAAGAACTTCTCCAAGAAAGCTTTCTTGTAGTCATCCCAAGTGGTGATTGAGTCACTTGGGAGAGATTTCTCCCACTGTCGTGCCTTATCCCCCAGAGAGAATGGAAATAACTTCAGCTTTAAGGCATCCTCAGACACACCATTGGTTTTTGACAACCTACAGTAGCTGTCGAACATGTCCAAGTGATCAAATGGGTCCTCTAGAGCCAAGCCATGATACTTGTTGTTCTCGATCACGTTGAGGAGTCCTGATTTGATCTCAAAGTTGTTGGCTGCTACAGCTGGTGCTCGGATTCCCAATCTATGACCATGAATGTTGGGGCGGTCATAAGTGCCAATGGGTC
>NC_027751.1:10728559-10740241 GCF_000695525.1 Brassica oleracea var. oleracea
ATGAAATGACCAAAAGGCCCTTGAGTAAACATGAAGTCGAGCAAACAAAAGGCGGGCAGCGACCTCCAGTAGTCGCTCCGGGAGGTTGCTCCGGGAGGTCGCTCCAGGCTTTGGGAGCGACCTGGAGGGGTCGCTGCGAGACGTCGCTCTGGGTCGCTCTTCGCGAGCGACCTTGCTGTGTCGCTCCGGTCACGTCGCTCCGGGTCGCTCTTCGCCAGCGACCTCGCTGTGTCGCTCCGGTCACGTCGCTCCGGGTGATGGAGACGCGAGCGACATCGGGGTGTCGCTCTGCCCAAGTTGCTCTGAAAGGGTGTCACAGCGACTTCACGGTGTCGCTCCGGTGAGGTCGCTCCCATGCACTGCTCGTCCAATGATCACCTTTATCATCTCTTTTGAGCTCCAAATGCACCCAAATGTCTCCAAGAACTCCATGTGGTACTCCAATACCTGATAAGGACTCATGTATGCAAAATGCAACCTAAACATGGCTAAATCCTAGTCTATATGATCAAAATGCACATAGGTGAATGAATAAGACAATGGAAATATGCAAGATATCATTTATTCTATTAATAGGTTTGTGAAAAGAGACGACTCTTGGAGTTGATGACGGTTCTAGAGCTTGTCTAAGCGGCGTCTTTGAGGAGCTGTGACTATAGTGAATTGAAAACGATGATTAAACTGTAATACAAAAACTGGGAGAGGAAACTTACAAGCAGATCGTTCGTCGGCTATAAAATAAGACGCAAATCACTCCATCTCCTCCCTGAAATTACTAACCATTCAAAAAGAGATCTGATCAAAGAGAATGAATTCAAATAGCCACAAGCCCTGAAAAGAAATATTGCAGAAAAAATAAGTATACTTAAAAAGGAGGAAGATTAACAAAAGTAAAGAGGCAGAAATTAATCAGACGTACGATGAGAATACGGAAAGAAACCTCTTCGAATTAAAGATATATTAAAATAAACAAATGGTTTACAAACAATCACGGCTGAGATTATGGGTGGAAAGATGGATTAGGGAAGATGTATGGAAGAATGATTCAGCGCGTCTGTGAATTGAACCAAAAAATATTTGACAGGAATTGGACGTTAAGAAAACAGAGAAAGATAAAAAGTTAGTGAGAGAACCAGATGAGGTAACTACAAAAAAACTGCAAATCTGTATAGTTTATTCTATTAATAGGTTTGTGAAAAGAGACGACTCTTGGAGTTGATGACGGTTCTAGAGCTTGTCTAAGCGGCGTCTTTGAAGAGCTGTGACTTTAGTGAATTGAAAACGATGATTAAATCAATGACGTCATAGTTTTTATCTTAAACAAAATTTTATCCATTAGATTACATATCCATAACAAACATCACTGTTGGATTGAAAATTTTTTTCCCATAAAAAAAAAAGACATCAGCGGTTAAAGAAAAATAGGTTTGCTATTATATATAGATAGATTGTTACGAGGTATGACCGACCTATTGACCTTATAAGTTTACAATCTTGTACCAATATTTTCGCATAATTACAGCCTTTACATGATAAAATAGCTTTACAAGAAATGAAAAGTAATTCCATTTAACAAAAAAGGGAAGTTTCAGAAAAAAAAAAAAAGAACAAAAAAGGGAAAAAGAGTAGAATTTGGTTTAATCTAATATATTTTTTTCTCTATATTTTTATACTGTATTATGCTAGACTAGACTATTCTCCATGAAAGTTCCCGAGTGCTTAATTAAACTACACACTGTAGTCTCATTGTAAAAAGAGTAGCCAATTAGAAATAGTAGTCCAATTAGAGAAAGAAGGTAATAAAATTCCAGAACCATGTGGTGAAAACCGATGATAGAGAGCCAGAGTAGCTCTCTTACAAAAGTCTTAAGCACTAACTACAACATTTGCATAAGTTTCACGTCCTCTGCATGGTCTAGAAGGGTGTAAATTATACTACGACGAGGCGCATTCATTCCTTGGATCTGAACTCTTACGATCGTGTTTCTTTGGATATTGTAGTAGAAAATGTGGAAAGGCATGCTACAGTGTTGGTAGATCCGAGAGAACACAAATTCATTTGTCCGAGTCACTCCAACAAATCTTAAACGTATGTCTCCAACTATATTCCTCCACAAAGCTGGCAACACGTATTCATGCTTGGACCATTAACTGCATACTTGTACTAAACCTATTAACAGAGCCATACGTTGGACACACAAGTGTACCTAATTTGCCATTGTAATTCATGAGCTGCAGCCTGCAGGAGGCACTACAATGAAAATTTCAGCTACTTGTATAACTTTTTATTTCTCAGACCTAACATCAAAGCAAACGACCATGGAATCCTCTTTATGCTCATTGACCGCGGCTTTGTAATACAAAACACAATGCAATAGGTGAAACCATATGATTAGTAAAACTTATAACATCTATTACAGTTTTTTTGGTTTCTACAGACATTCATCGTTCTAACACTTATAACATCTATTACAATTTTTTAAAAAAATTCTAGTTTATTATGCTATTAGAAACATTAAATAAACAATTCTATAGTCAACAATTCTAGTTGTCTTGTGAATATTTACATCTGACTACATCACACATAAGTGCCATACGAAATCTACGTTCAAAATATTTTGTATAATCTATCTTTTCTAGGACTCGAAATCTAGATCTTTTAATGTTGAAGCACTAATAAATTCTTAGTCAAACCACTAGTTTCTTTACAACAAAAAAAATAATTTTGGATTACTAAAAAAAATTAGGAGTTGTTCCGTAGGTTTGATTAATATGTATTTATCTCTGTATATAAATTGTGATAGCATGATTGTAACATCCCGATTTCTGGTATGTGTGGAAAGATTTAAGAGAATTGATTTGGCTATCAATGTCATCAAAGTCAACTTACCTTTTCAGTCACGCATCCGTTTAGAACTATAGAGTTAAATGTGTTTGGACTGGAGTAGTGGAAGGATGGGTGACCTACCGAGAAGTGATTCGCGATACCGTGCGAGTGAGGCTAAAACACGGAAAAAATGTCATGTGGTGATTGCTGGGTTGGTAAACACGACTTTCTGGCTTAAAAAAATTAAATGGGGCCCACGGACCGAGGGATCGGACGTGGATGACCCATTAGCCGTAGACGGGGCCTTACAATGATATTCGAGAAATAAATGAATATACAATGGTAGATACTGAGATACAGAAGACAACACAAACAAAAACAGCATATTTAATCTTGTACAAGAAAACACATATTCTCATATAAAACCAAAACTAAGTAAACGCAAACACATTAGCCTCATCAAACAAAACTCTGTCTACTTAAACACTTAGAACAAATGAAGCATCATAGTGACCATGAATCCGAATCCCAAAACAAAGCTCTTAGTGGATGAAGAGGAGTCAACCGGAGGAGCTCCTGCGCCGGAAAGATCAGCCGTTGTGCCGGTAGCACTAGAAGGGAAGCTCCTAACGGTTTTGGTGGTGGTGCTGCTTGAGCTAGCTGCAGGTGAGCCTGGGAACAACGGCAGAGAAGTCCCCGCTGCAGACCCTGGAGAAAGCGCCGGTGCTTGTGCCGGCAGAATAGGCAGAGAGGAGGAAGGAACCGGAATTGAAGAAGAAGGAGAGATGGGATTAAGAGGCAGCAGAGGTTGTACCGGTAGAACAGAAGAAGGTGAAGGCGCGTTTAGAGATGGGACAGAGTTTTGAAGCGGTGCGGTTGGTGCTGCGTTTGCTGTTGGAAGAACGTTTACTTCGAGTTTCATCCCTTGGGCGCAATGTCCAGGCATTCCACAAATGAAGTACCTAAACAAAATTGATCAAGAATTATAAATATTTCTAAGTATTTATGTAATGTCTTAACTTGTTACCTTTTTCCAGGAGTAGTGAGGGGAACAATGGAGTTTCCATTAGCGAACGTTATAAGCGGTTTAACCGCTTGGCAGCTGTCAAATTCAGGTTTTGTTACTTCAACGACGTCGTGGAATGCAGAAGGGTAAGCGAAAACTGTTCGGAGCAAGAAAAAGTTTTGTTTTATAGTCTTTTATTTTTGTTGAATCTTAAAAGAAAGTTTAATATAGAGATGTGATTAAATTACCAAGATTGTCTCCAACAGCAAATGTTTGTCCTGCAGCCCACGTTCCAAGATTAGCTCCAACAGTCCAACCACTAGGACCACCAATGGTATGGTCCGTAGCTACTGCTAAACCGATGAGAGTAGTGGCGAGAACCGAGACTATGATCAGCATTTCTCTGGATACCATTGTCTTTCTTTTTCTTCTTGGTGATTGATCAAAGAGATGATGATGATGTTTGATGCTTCGTATTTGCTGTCAAATGCGTGTATATATAGTAGTTTAAGAAGAATATATTGAAAAGAATCTTTTGAGAGTAGTGTTGGTGTAAATAATGTTGAGAGTTAGTATTTATGTTGGAACAAGTAAAGAACTAATAATGGAGCAAGAGTGTTTTTGTTTTACCTAATACATTAATAACCAGATAACGTTCTTGGTGCTAACACTTGTCCAGAGATAAACAGTTTAGTTGCACCTAAAGCAAGTTCCTTTACATTTTTTTTTTAAGTTCCTTTACTTCTTTTTGAGTTTACAAAAACAGGCAAAGCGTTTATATATTATTCTCAGAGTCTAGTCTATAAAAGTTGCACAACTTTCTGTATACAATAGCCAGTCTCTCTCAACGTAATGGAAGTAACAAAACTTGTAAAAGAGTACTTTGTATGTGCTCGTTTTTCAACACTTGTTCCAAAACCTAAGCACAAAGTTAACCACAAATGTGGTCAAGTGCTAAGGCGGCTTGGAAAGGTGATAAACACTCCGGATTTGAAACCTACCATCTCAAGTTTATCCGCTTGTGTGTTCATGCCATATGTGCATTGTTAGTGCAAAGATGACACCACAATGGATTAATGCAGAAGATAAATTAAGGAGACAAACCAATTACAAGCAACACTTAAGCTTTATTAAAAATCGCCTTGTACACTCTATTACAAGAACTGCTTAATCAGCTTTACACAGTCTGTTACACCCTAACAACTGCTACTGAAAGATTTCTAAGCTACCCGCTTGTGTCTCTCTTCCGTCAAGTACTTCAGTCACTGCTTCAGCACGACCTAGAACACTTCAAGAGCTTATCTCTCTCTATAAGATCAGCCTATGTGTCTCTGTCTCTTTACAGACGACCCATAGCTATCTTATATTATTCTCCACGTTCTTGAAACCCTAGTCTCCAAGGCAACATAGATATGAACATCTTCCATAACAATAAGTGCAACTTTCCTTTTCTTGGAATGCACTTATTCCTCTTCCTTTAAGTCATAAACTTGCTCCTCAAGTTTATTCATCTTTCCATATCTCCAAGATACTCCCTTGCTCTCCAAGTCTACAAGACTCCAACTCAACACCTTGACTCCACATGGTCTTCGCCAACACCACGACGTCTGCTTCAGCAACTACGTCAGCGACTACTTCAGGGCAGACATCTTACATCTTCAATCTCGCCCTTTTAGCTTTGTGTGCCGATCAAACACAACATTTTTCTGGTTCAACAACCACGTTGCAACCACGTTCCCCACCTGGAAACTTCCACACCAAATGTGCTTTTCTTCCCCACGAGATGTGCACCACACATGCTTTTCTCCCCCATGAGATATGCATTCTCTGTACCAGAACATCACCATTCTCCCCCTGCTTGATTGCATACTAAGCTAAAACAGATGCTTAGATGTCAAGCCTTACAGACCCAGCCGTCTGTTTCTTCATGTATAATTATGACACAGCCCCTGCTGCAGCGGAATAACAAGTACTACATCATGACCTGACGCACCTGTCGAACTACCCTTCGACCAGCTTCTGTTGAGGACTTGGCTTCCGTCATGTGTCGTCTTCTTGACCATGAGCCCTTCCCCATCTACACCGAGTGCTCTATGCACTCGTTGCTATTGTCTTGGAGTGATTTCACTATCACCCTCCTGAAGATCATCTCACATCACTTTCTGACGCATTTCAATCTACTTCCCCTTTGTGCCACAAACAACCTCGTGTCCTAGCTCCACACTGGATGCTTCTTGATCAACCTCAAGATCACTCTTAACAGAGTTGCACCCTTCTTCTGACGTCTCTTCCTTGACCTCATCAAGTAAGCCACTCTTGGCTAAGAGCACCTCTTCAACCCTCTTGGGTTTAATGAACGTCTTGTTCACTTTCTTGGCCATGTTTCTGCTCTTCTCAAGAGCAAAACACTCCACCTTCTTGTGTCCAACCTTCCCACAGAACCAACATCATATCCGATGTTGCTTCTTGCTTGGCCTGACATAGTTGATGATGCACCGATCAGTCTCCTTCCTTGTACCAGCTGCACAACCATGCTTCAGAACCTCCTGTCTGACCTTCATGTTGTTGCACTGATGTACTACTTTCGGCTTGTTACTCACAGTTGCGCGCTGTAGAACTTCCTGCCTTACTCCCTGTCGTACTTCCCGACATACTTGCTGACAAGCTCCTTTGGCTCCACTTTTTGATGTGCTCCCATGCACGAAATGTGATAGCCCCTTCTGTTGTACTTCCTTAGTACTCTCAGCTCCTCGATATCCCAGTCCCCAATTGTCAAATGGGAGAAGATCGATCCTTTCTCATAAGGAGGTAGCTCCTTATTTATAGAAAGATGAAGCCTAGGGCTTCGTAGCAATATGGGCCTAGTTCAATGTCTAATGGGCCTTGAAGAGGATGTAAATCCACCCCCAACAACGATGTGTCTTACATGGTAGTTTTAGACTTGCTAAGACCCTCTAACACAGGAATATACATTCAGCTATACAACGAATGATATATTTATTTTCTGCTGCTATTGCTATTGCCATTGCTTTTCTTTTCTTTTTGGTAGTGATGTAGGATCACATGCAGAGAGATAAAATTTGGGAAACTTGTATAAATATAAAATATAAGAACAGGAGGTGAGTGCTTTGGCAAACAAGCGCCTGCCTATTGCTTGAGTGATTACTAATGTACTATAAGTTTCAAATGTAACTTATTAATGGAGCTGATGAATTCAAAAGTTTCAGAGCTTGCTCCAAATTCATCAACTTCAGAAAAGACAGTCCATGTCAAACTAAATTCTCTATGCACTTAACTTGTCTTGTCTTGTGAGATAGAACCTTGATATCAAATAGTCTCGTGAGTTTGAGTTGGATGCACTGCTCAGCCATTTTTGTTTTGTCTTACAGAGCCACATAATATATAATCGTGTTATAATACATGTTTTATATAGTATTCTTGTTAAGTTTGAAAAATAAAAACAAAACTCAATCCCAAGTTATATGTTTTTTTTTTTTCTGTTGAAGCAATGCTCGCCCTTTTTGGTTCATTGACTAAATACATATGTGATTAATTAAAAAAAATATTATTACATTTACTATCCTATTTTATTCCAGTTTTTTGAAGGCTATAAACAAGATTTTGTGGAGATGGTTCATTGAAAATATAAGAGCTTACCGGTTCAAACACAGCGGTTACGGGAGTTTACAGATGTGGTGGTTACGGTTTCTATCGATTTTAAGAAATTTGTACACTGGTTCTGCGGTTAGAAATTGGTGCGGCTGCGGAATACTTATGACTGGGTAACTACCAGATGCAGCAGAGGTTAAATAATAAATTAACAATATTTATATTTTATATAATTATAAAAATATCAAAATTATAATATTATAATAAATATAAAAATTATATTTAGAAAGTTATAGTTTTAATTTTTTTAAAATTATAGAAAATATTATTATTTTTAAATTTTTATAATAATAATTAAAATATAATAGATATATTTTCGTATTTTATAATTCCAATTTAAATTTTTATTGAATATTTTTATTTTTGTATTTATATTATTTTTTTTTTAAAAGTAAAAAAAAATATCCTCCCACAACCATCCGCAAGCGCAAACGTTAACTGGAATAATCTTTTGAATTTACGAGGTTTAGAATGGTTTGAATCGGTTTAGAGCAGTTTGAGTGATTGTTGCAAAACACCGACAATCGATACCAACCACACGAAATCTGCGCTTGCAGCGGGGAAACCAATGATACCTTTAGTGTCAAACTAATATAAAATGGATGGAACCTCGCACTTGAGTGAGAAATGAGCTTAAGTCTTTCTATGATAAACTCTAGATTTAATTCAATTATATATCCTTTCTCATCCATTTTGACGCTACTCTGAAGATGTAAATGACTTAATAGATAGAACAAAATTATCATTAAATTTTCTTTGACTGACAGGAGAAAGAATGTTATTTGTTTTCTACAAGGTAACACTCTAAAAATAGCGTGACTAAGATAAATAAAAAATAGTCAATAAAATAAAATGATACCAAGTTCATGATTTTGCATACCAAGTTTATGGCTATATGATATGACTGTTTCAATTTGTTTGACTAAAAATTTTATTCTTTTTTCCTCAAAATATTATGTTTTAATAATCAACATAATATGTAAAATTAATTACAATAGTCATATAAAATAAAATGATAGATTCTCCATTCATTAAAAGAAAGTTCATAAACCAGTAACACAATCTATGAGATTTAAATTATTAAAGAAGAAAGAAACCTTTTGCAATTAGATTTTACTTTAACTATAGGGCAAGAAGCCAAATATGTTTATCTTTTGTTCCTTTTCCGAAATTAAATTAAATTTCTTTTAGACAACATTTTAAAATTAAAACAAAACAAAATTTATGCACTCTGTGTTCTGCCATTGTTATAGCTTTTAGCTTATCTCGAAACGTGTTCCCTCTCCCTGATCGTCAATGGAACCGACGGTAACACCACCGGAGCCGGAGGCTCAATTCGGAGACATCTCTTTAAGCGATAAGATAGTGAATGTGGAGGCAGAGGAAGAACATAGCGATTCCGGTTCAGCGATAACCGGAGTCGATTTGATCTTTGTTGCTGGGGACGATGATATCAGTATTGGAGCGGATGGTGTTGTGGAGAGGACGAAAATGGATCTGCCTGAGGAATACGCGAATAGCGTTATGGTTCTGACGTGCGATTCCAAAGCTGAAGGTGGATCTTGCGATGTGTATTTGATTGGCACTGCTCATGTCTCAGAGGTTATCTTCTTTTTTAAAAAAAAAAAAACATTCGAGCTTTACGTCAGGAACATTGATTCGATAGTTGTTTCAATCTTTTCGTTTTTTTTTTTGGTTTTTATAGGATTCATGTCGAGAAGTTGAAGCTATAGTCAGCTACATGAAGCCAGAGGTTTTTTGTCCTTTACAGTGAACTATTTTGTTTTATGTCTTTCTCTCTCTAAGTGCGTGGCTGATGTGTTTGCAGGTCGTCTTCGTGGAGTTGTGTGCAAGCCGGTTGTCTATTCTCACTCCTCAGGCTGTGAAGGTTGTTCTATCTCTTCTTCAATTTAGTATCCATGTTCTTTCTTGAAAGTTGCGATGTTTTTTTTTTTTTGTGTTTTCAGATTCCGACCGTGTGGGAAATGATAGACATGTGGAAGAAGAAACACAACCTATTCGGAATAGCCTACGGATGGTTTCTTGCAAAGGCATGTTTCCTCTGTTTTTGATTTTTCTTACAATTAATTTAGTCTTTTCTTTTTTTCTCATGTTAGATTGCAAGCAAGCTTGATGTTTTACCTGGCGCTGAGTTTCGTGTGGCATATGAAGAAGCAGTCAAATATGGTGGCCAGGTGATTCTGGGTGATCGTCCAGTGCAGGTGACTTTTGGTGGTTCATAGTCTTAAACTTTTGCTTTTAAGGAATCTTATGCATTGGTGTTTGTTGGAAGCAGATCACGTTAAAGAGAACATGGGCTAAAATGCCTATATGGCATAAAGTGAAGTTTTTGTACGGCTTAGTGTTTCAAGCCGTGTTTCTACCGAGCCCTGAGGAGCTTGAAAAGATGGTAAACAAGTCTTTTGCTTCCTTTTTATTTAAAGGTTATGTGATTCAGTCGAGTGTTCATTTATTTTGTATGACTTTTTAGCTGAAAGCTATGAACGATGTGGATATGCTGACATTGGTGATCCAACAAATGAGCAAGGAGTTTCCATCTCTCATGGATACACTTGTGCATGAACGAGATAAGTTAGTATTGTTTTCCTCTCTATATATATAAAGTTCATCAAGATTAGTTGATTGCTTCCTCTAAAACTTGTGTTATCTTTTTTTTTTTGCATTATGTAACTCAGGTACATGTCATGTATGTTGTCAAGAGTTGCATGTGAGCATAGCTCGGTGGTGGCAGTTGTTGGTAGAGGGCATCTTCAAGGGATCAAAAAGAACTGGGACCAACCTATAAATGTAATTCACAATCTTTTTAATCTTGAAATCATCATGCATAAGAAAAGAGCTGAGCTAATCACTACTGTGCTAATGGTATTGCAGATGAAAGATCTGCTGGAGATACCGACGAATAAATCAGTTTTTACTGTAAAGAATGTTCTGAAATCTTTGGCAATTTTAGTCGTTGGGGCAGCCATAGTTTCCCGCATATACCTTGCAGGCAGAACTTAAACAATGTCAAGGCAGGGAGAGTTTCTCAATAAAAGTTAGGCTTAATAACAGATGGTTAACATTGATCTTCAGCACTGTTCTAATCTTTGTTGTCATGATTTTTACTTATCTTTGGTTTATTGTTTGAATAATTTTATAACAGTTTATACAAAATAAAAAATCTTATATATATAAACATAAAATGATTGTATGAACTCTAAACCGTATATGACTACACATCAGTCACTACAAGAAAACAGCGGTATTCTGACGGACATTCCGACGGAAAATGAAATCCTCAGAATTTCCTCGGAATATACCGACGGAATTCCGAGAAAATATCAATCCGTCGGAATATTCCGACGGAATAATGAGGAAAAATGTATTCCTCGGAAAAAACCGATGAATTCCGAGGATATATTATAGCCGTTGGAGAGCCATTGGGGGATTTTAAAAATTCCGAGGAAATTCCGACGAATTAGCCGTTGGCGTCGGAATTCCGTCGGAATTTCCTCGGTCTGTCGGCAAGATTTCAACTATAAATACAAGCACCCCTCTTCCTCTTCATTCACTCCATATCTTCATCCTCCCTCTTACTCTCTTTACACACGAATTTGATTCATAAAAAACATGTCTTCTTCAAATTATTTTCGTTCTTGGATCGATCGACCTCATTTGGATCCGAACACGAGATTGCTTACGGAAGAATACCAACGAGGTACAACCGAATTCATGGGGTTAGTTCACCGACAACCGGAAGCAAAAACAGGTATGTTAAGATGTCCTTGCTCTAATTGTAAGGGTTTTTAAACCGAAAACAACGTTTTGCGGTTTGAATAACACTTATATAACCCTTATTAAGTGTCTTAGACTGATTATGAAGTCAAACATTTGTTCCTTACCCTATAATAAACATTTTTCCGATTGTATGAACGAAATCCCAACAACGTAAGAGAAACACTTATACACTTTAATGAACGGTAAAGGGAATACTTTCAATTCGTTTTGAAATTTGTTATTTCATGATTTATGATCATCAATAAAAAGAATCTTCAATGGTATGCATTACAATTGTTTAAGAAATGAAATACGGCAAAAAAAATTGATGTTTTGAAACCCCCAAACACTAGTTCCTCGGAATTCCCTCGGAATATTCCGACGGAATTCCGAGGAAGATAAG
>NC_027751.1:10742273-10813173 GCF_000695525.1 Brassica oleracea var. oleracea
GGACATGGTTCCTTGGAATATTCCGAGGGACCCGTTCCTCGGAATTTTCCGAGGGACCCGTTCCTCGGAATTTTCCGATGAAAATTCCGAGGAATATTTCGTCGGAACTTCCGAGGATTGGACCATCGGAAAGTCCATCGAAATATCCCGACGAAGTTCTCCCTCGGTATATTCCGAGAAGCTTTCCGACGAACTGGTGGTCCTCGAAATTTCCTCGGAAATTTGTTTACTCGGAATTTCCTCGGAAATTTGTTTCCTCGGAATTTCCTCGAAAATTTGTTTCCTCGGAATTCCGTCGGAAAATTCCGAGGACTCACTACTACGAGAAACCAGCGACATACTGAGGGAAAAAATCGTCGGTATGTCGTCGGAATAACGTTATTCCGACGACATACCGACGATTTTTTCCCTCAGTATGTCGCTGGTTTCTCGTAGTAGTGAGTATAAGACAAATGTATCACAAACTACATGAACTATATGATGTACAATAACATAATGTTATGTGATTAACATTAGAATGCCAATTAAGTGATTACTTAGCTACAGATGTTGTTATGTCCACCAAGGCGCCAACTATATTAGTTTGCCATTCATTAGTCTTTTCTGTTGTGTTGTCATGTGATGGCTTGTACATCATATAGCTCCCAATCATTTTCACTATATATATATATATATATATATATACAAATTACTCTTTTTTCTCTATTTTCCATTTTTCCTTTATTACACTAACTACCTAACCGAACATCATGCCAAATTCAATGGAATATCACGTATAGACACATAGTGTTATAACAGACACACACACACACAAGACCCAACTACACATCAAGTTACTATCATGAATTTCTTATTTCCCTCAAGTCTTTCTTACATACATTTCAGCAACTTGCACTCTTCGCTCTATATATATGGCTCTATATACATTACGCATTGTGAAATCACAATACTTTTGTTTCCCATAAACATACCAAAAACATAAAGCCTTTTTATTTGTAAATATGATTGTGACAATAGTCTCATACACCCAAGAATTCACCATGGAAATCAACGAACAAGAACCTGTGTTGGACATTAAGAAACGTTTAGAACAGTTCCTTCAGATCCCAACATCATCTTTAACACTCTTTGTCTCTTGTTGGGAACTCCTCGACGGTCTCGACATCGATGATTACCCAATCATCTCACACGGCACCAGAATCGACCTCACCGTCACTCCCCTTTTCACCTCACCTTCTTTTACCAACCCCGCCGTTAAAAAAATCCACGTCACCGTCAAGTTCCCATCAAAACAGTTCTCCATCGAAGTAGACAAAACCGAAACGGTAACTTTAATGTTACATCTCACATCTCATTACAGTTTCTTGATTCACAAGTTCATTTTGTTCTAGGTAAGTAGCTTGAAGGACAAGATTCACATCGTGGAGAATACACCGATAAAGCGAATGCAGTTATACTTCTCTGGAATCGAGCTGGCTGATGATTTTCGAAACCTAAACGAATATGGAATCGGAGAGTTCTCGGAGATTGTCGTGTTTCTCAAGTCAATCAATCGAGCCAAAGACGTTGCCCCGGTGAAGAAACTATGTTTCTTGGTGCAGACGTCATCGAGTTTATTCAACGGCGCAAGTATCCCTGTCGAGATTATGGACTCGTGTACCATCTCAGAGATGAGAGAAGGATTACAAGCTAACAAGACTTTGCCAAGAGACGAGTATATATTCGTACACAAGCAACGGATTATGCGAGAGAATTGTAGTCTTCGGTGGCATGGTGTTGAAAATGGCGACACTCTTTTTGTGTTTAAAGGATCTATTAGTCGTGGAAGTTACTGAGATTTCCATAATTACGATTCATATTCGAGTTTCTTTGATAAAAAAAATCTCCCTCAAGATTGACATTATGCAATTTTCATATATTGACACAAACGTTACAATTTTTTTTACTTTTATTTTTTCTATAAAATTTTAAATTTTAATTTGAAAACAAAAAATTTCTTTTTGTTATTATGTTATTCGTTGGGAAACAAAATACACCGATTATACTACATATCCTGGTTACACACAACTGTATCATTACATTTCAAAAGTTAGGCAAACACATAATCTTTTTAAAATATATATAACTCATAATTGTATAAATGATAGTACGACTAATTAACATGACTACATATCTGGACATAATCGAATAAACATATTCAAAAGAGACCATATAAAAAACAAATTAACTGAATGTGCGACTAAAGGACTCTTCAAAATGATATACTATTGATTACCTAGGTTTCGAAACAAGTCTTCGGGTATTTTCAAAGCTGTAACTAAAACGATACAAATTACAATCTAGTTTGGGCAACGTTACAACGTACGCTAAAACGATTAGGCTACATGTCATAGTCATAGTCATAGTCGTAGTCATAGTCAAACACAATATTATCACTAATATTATCACTACGTTTCAAAAATTAAGGCAAATATATAATCTTTTTTTTATATCAAGGCATATTCAAAAACAGTAAACTATTAACAGGTATGCAATGTATTAGTTATTTAATCTTAATTTCTTAATCAAATAATGTTCTTGGAGAATAACTACTTCCCATAACAAATCTTGGTGGGCGGGGACTGTTAATGAAATATGAATAAAACTCATTTAAAATCCAGTGTTATTGAACTTGACATTTTATAAAGTACTCTGAAATCCACTGTTATTGAAAATATTTTAAGTTATGGAGTTTTAAAGTTTTAAAGTGATTTTAGAGTGTTTGGGTGGAGTTTCTTAATTAAAAAAAAATAAAACTCAAATCCCATGGTTGTAGGTGATATTCTAGAGTGGTTTAATAAAAATCATTTTATTCTCTGCAATTCCTTAAAATCATCTAAAACCTCATTAAAAGTCAAATCACCTCAAATTTTAGATTGAATACACCCCCTTTAATCAAGTAGAGTTGTGAAGCTTCCTCTTTCTGCTTCCTCTTTCTCACAAAGAAGCTTTTGATCTGTTTAGTACAGAGAAGAAGAGGAAGAAGAAAGGAAAAATAACTAAACAGATCATAATGATTCATTTTAAGTTGTTTACTTGTGGAATATGACAACATGTCACAAAAGGAATAGTTAAGAAAATAAATTCATGAAACTCTATCCATTTTACTTTCTCCTTCTCCACCCTCTCTTGCTTTCTCCTTTCCATCTTCAACATCATCCATTGTTTCTTCTCCATTCATCTTCTCTTCTAATTTAACATCTCTATTTCTTCTTCATTCTTCACCGCTTTATCTTCTGTTTTCACCTTCACCTCTTCCTCTTCTTCTCCGTTTGCTTCCGACGAAATCACTTTCATAGAAGGATCATCTCCTCTTCCTTGGGATCTGCTCTCACTCCTAAATCTTTCAACTTCATTTCATCTTCATCATCCGTCACCATTCTTCTCTCCTCTTCATCGACGAGCACAAGTATCAGACGCTACACCGATAATTTTCACCTTCGTCGCAATCTTCTCCTTCAGTTCTTTCACTGGCCGCTGATTCTAATTACCTTGATGTTGGAGAGGAATTTTATATCCCTCTGCAAAGCCCATCGAATAACAGGATTCGGCTCATCGACCTCCTAAGCTCGATCAACCTCGATTCAACTGAATAAGTACATCGGCTCGAGAATCCACCCGGCGAGATCCAGCCGAAGGCTGATCGGCCCGTCGGCCGGCTCAGTTCAAATCGGGCTTACCGGCTCGATGAAATACCCCCTCCCCCGCTTGACTTTAAAGCCCATCAAGCATGGTCTCAAGGTTTGGGCTTTTAGGGCGAACAAGACCTAGGGTAAACGAGGGACAAATGGATCGAAGTTATAAAATAGAAAGGGGGAAGAAAGAGAAGGGGATCCGAAAACAGACACTAAAACACAAACTGCAAAGTTTAGGATTTTATGATCAATTGAGCCTCTTTGTATTCTCGTCGGTGCTTTCAACAAAGTTCCGACCTCGTTTCTTTTCTTTAATCTCTTTATAATCACGTTTGTTATCACATACTGATCTTTGAAGAATCAACAATCGAGTTTAGTTTCCTTTCATTTGACATAACCAAACTCCGATTCAACACTCGATGATTACGACATATTCCAATATCGCATTCTCACTCACCTCCGAATCGACAAATGTCCCCGTTATTATCTCCACACTTACCTTCATTGCTTTATGTCTCTCTGCCAAATCTTGTGATTTTGATTATTAAGACAAAGATTCATTTCTTGTGTTTCTTAATTTTTGTTTCACTTCTGTTATTTACCCGCCTCACTCTTTTTTTTCAAGATTTTGTTTTGTATGAGAAAACATGAACTAACCAAACACAGAGTATGCGATTTTCGTTTATAATTCAATATCTAATGTTGTTTGATTTTATGATTTTTATTATTGTTTCATTAAAGTTTAGTTGAGGATATCGTGCAACGAGATTTTTAATATATTTTAAGTAAGATTTTTCCATAAACTCTGCCCTCAAGTTTTGGGAACTCAAAGTAACAACAAAACAAAGCAACAAGATTTAGGAAACTACATGATGATCAAATTCATAGATTTTTAGGATTCTACGGACTTTAAATTATATCTAAATATTTTACAAAAAAATGAAATATAAGGAATATCACCATATCTTTTGCAAGTAATCTTTATAACAAACTTATCCATTATTAAAAAAATCTTCTGTATTTATCTAGTCGATTATTCCACGATTGCATTTTTCACATTTTATTGGTTAGGCTATAGAAATATTTAACAGCATTTACAAATATTTTGATTTTTTTTTTAATGCTGGTTAATTATGTTATTACAAACTACGAAAAACATTACATAGATAATATTACGGCCGACAATTCTACCTACCTTATGAGATTCAAGTTTGACTGTATCATTCTAAGCCGCCCTGAAAAATTCTTTTCGGCGATACTCTTTACGCCACGCCGAAGATTTCTAGTAGGTTATCTCTAATATTCTGCATAATTCGTCTTTTCCAGGAATTGAGACTCAAACTTTCTAATGTATAAGCATCAATCAACTTTGGGTCAAACCATTGATAATCAAGTGACTTCCACCGAAGATTTTGATTGTTAAGATAAAGATTCAGTTCTTCTGATAATTCCTGGCTCAAGTTAGTGTTAATATTTACCCATAAACATAATATTCTTTTGGCTCATAATTTATTATTTAAAATGTAAAATTCATAAAGTTTAATATTCCAAGAGTCGACCCATCACATTTTGTTCGCTCCTCCAGGTTACTAGCTACCCGTAGAGCTAATAAATTAATTTTGCTAAAATGGCCTATCAGTTTATTAAACCTCTTCAGGCTTTAAACATGCTTCATTGGCTTCTGTACATGACCGATTCTGCTTTTTCTTCAACTCAATATTCCGTCATCGGTCGTTGGGTAGCTTGGTGCCGATCTGCGTTTGATTCTTGATTCAAAGTTGAGTTAAATTTTTCAGAAGACGTCTATATATGAAAATAAAAAACACAAAGGCAAAATAAAAATGACCAAATAACCAACGAAACTAGATTTTTTTGAGCAACTCAATTTTTTTTCATTTTTATTGTGACTTAAGCTATAATTGGTGACGGTGAATGGTTTAAGTACTACTATCATTTCGCATATCTTACGAATAATTAGTTCGTACATGCATGGTAGGGTACATGGAGTCTGAATCCAATAAGTTGTAGAGAAAAACATGCATGAGTTGTCGAAGCTAAAGTATATATTGCTGCTCTCATTGTTCGTTCATAGATTTTGTTTAGTGGTGCGAGTGTAACTTCGAGGATGCAGACGAAATACTTTCACAGTTTCACTTTTGCACTTTCATCAACAATCCACGTCATGTTAAGTTATAATATAGTTTCTGGGTCAAACAATATACATTTATACAGTTACAAAGAAAACATTTATATAAGAAACAAAATTAATAAATACAAGAACAGTTACATTTATTTGATAAATATAAATAAGTTGAAAACCGAAACGTAATACAAATTAGACGTGTACGGGTATGCATGTTAGAACAACGGCAATGGTGTTACCCAAAGAAAAGTCCTTAGAAAAAATGTATTTTGATTTTTTAAGTATTATTATTTTATTTTTTTCAGATAAAAAAAATATATCAACCAATCACGGATTGCCACATGTCGTGAGGATACGCAAATAGTGCAAGAATTCACTAAGAAATAATTTTTATTTACAAATTTTAAAAATTGAATCATTAACTTTTGGTAGAATCCACTGATTATTTAATTATTTTTTCCTTAACGATTCTCTCATTTGCAGATGCTCAGTCCATGGATGCATATACAACGAAGGAAACAGGCTGTCAATTTTCTTTAAATGGTGGTATTAAAATAGCTTTTACAATTGAAGGCCCTTTCTCAAAAAAAAAACAAAACAAAAGAATATTAAAACTGTAGCGCCCATATAGAGAAATAACGGTTAATAAACTTTCAGTTACTCTTGGGCCTTTTGGTGTTGGTTACACTAATGAATTTTTAAAAGCAAAGAAACTTTTAAACCTTTGACAGGGAAAAAAGAAAGAAATAATAAGAGACTTGTAAACCAAAATTTGTGATTTTAAAACTTATAGAAAAAAACATTTAGTTATTTAGTTGTTTATCAGTTTATCATGAACTAGTTCTTCCTAAACAGTATTCCCTCCGTTTCATAATATAAGTAGTTTTGGCTAAAAGTACGAAGTTTAAGAAAATTATTATGTTTTTAAAAAGTATTTTATAATAAATAGGTTAGATATAATTTAACCAAAAAAAAATATGTTTATTTAATTTGATTGGTCACACTGTATTCAATAAATGTAAAAGTTACATAAAAATACGAAAACTACTTACATTTTGAAACAAAAACATTTTCCTAAAACTAGTTACAATATGAAACGGAGGGAGTATGATATATGCCATCTTAGGATCTTTCTATTCATAATTGCTAATCGGTTAACCAAGTAGTCTTGGCCTAGTGCTAAAGGGATTACAGCTGGAACTTCCGCTATGGATTCAATTCTCTTTGACCATCCATAGACGTTTTAAATGGCAAGAAAACCCGGATTTTTATGGACCTCGTAGAGATTAATCCTTGAGCCTATAAAACTTTTGGAATCACACTAGGTTATAAATAAAAAATAAGAAAATAAAAATAATTGCTAATCAGTTTTATTTATGGCACACGACCTCTTAAACTAATCCCCTTATGTGATGAATATGAACCTTAGCTCCTTGAAAAACTAAGGTATACTTAGTTTCAAAAAAAAAAACTAAGGTATACTTTCTTTTGAAGTATGACAATATCGTCGCCAATAAATATGAGTAATACTATTATTTGTATACAGATTTTTAATCTATATTTTTTATTTGCTTAAGTTCTTATTTTATCTATATTATTTGTATATAGTTAAAATAAAAACTTTAGCAAACCAATCAAAACAGAAATTTACTATATATATATATACTGCCAAAAATATATATATATACACATATGTGTGTGTATAGAGGCAGACCCACTAAAATCATATGAGGTAACTTGATACCCCTAAAATAAGCAAATATATTAAATTGTATAAAATTTATTATCAAGTCTATTGTAAAAATGGTTGCTTTGTTTGACCCCATCCATCACCTAGGGTCTAATTCCACATTGACGCCCTTTCATCCTAATTTTAAAATATATATATATATGATTCCTGTTAAATAAATTTATGTATCCGCCACTGTATATTAGCTGCATCATTTCATGTACATAGTTCAGTTGCTTCACAACTCTTTTAAGTAACATATAAACTGAAATTTGTATTTTATAATTTTCTTATCAAACACAAATCAAAAAAAAAATTATTATATAATTTTTTGTTCAATTTTTTAAAGACGATTTAAAAAGGAAAAAGTAGATACAAATTTTCTTGTGACTTATGTAAATATTGGTCAAATAACCACAAAATTTTGGCAATAGCTACAGATAGTTTTGTAATTATAAACGATTTTTTTTGTAGTATATGCACTATTCTAATAATTTTATTTAGGCTGAATAATTATTTTAAATAAATAACTATTTTAACTCTTATTTTGGTAAATGGTGATTGCTTTTTTCAGTCAAACTCATTTTTAGTCCTGGTAATAAAACATTGGCTGAAGAACACATTTTAACTACATTTTGATTAATAAATAGGTTATTTTGTTTTTTAAATAAGCTTTTGTGTATGTAATCTATTGAACTTTTTTATTTATTTATAAAATTAAATGATTGTATAATTTATTTTTTCCGTTATTTATATCGTAATTACTTTTTAAAGAAAGTTTAATCTAGTCAAAATAATATAATAGGTATTTCAATTTTCGTTGACTTTATATCGTTATCAATACTTTTATTAGCAAATAAATTATTACACATATTAAAGAAAAAAATTAATCAAATTAAATATATAAAAATTTTCTTAGAACCAATAATCATGAAAATAATCTAAAATGCTCATAAAATCTCACATATTATTATAATTAGAAAATAATATGATTGTGTATTGATATATTTATGAATAAAATTGATTGTGTATTTTCAATATAAGATTTAGATCTTAAATTTTAAATACTTTTACATGTTCTTAACAAAATATATGCATAGTCGTAGGCACCTACCACATATGCTTTTATAGAAAATTTTGTTTCTCAATATGAAAAAAATATTAAATGTATAAGAGGACTAAATTTGAGATGACAAAAAAACGAGGACTAAATTTGATTATATTTCTCTTTCAATGTCAAAAACTAAATTTAGTTATTTACTTATATAATTAATTGCTTATAATAATATGTAACCGTAAATAGAAAGCAATTATATTTTGGCACATGGATAAAGAGATAGAATCTGTGAAAGAAAATCATCAACTACTTGTCTCTCCTTTCTTCTGTTTTTTTTCGAGCGTGTAGGGTAAATCAAGTCTCTATGTCTCTCAATATATATCACCATTAAATTCAATAGCACACTCATCCTCACTGCAATTATATCTCTTCAAAACTTTCACTAGCTCTCTTCCTTGAACAGTACGTTTCATAACCGCTTCGTAAAATCATCCCCGGCTTTCCGACATAACTCACTGGCTTCGATATAAATCAACGGCTTGTCCTAGTTTTCATCGACAACGTATATCTGTAGCATTCATTTATTTTTCTCATTAATAATAAACATATCTTAGATTTTATTCTTTTTTAAATTCAATAGATTTATTGCACCATTCCATTTTATGGTAAATACACAGAATTATGATTAACATCTTTATGATTCTTATTTATGTTGCTATTGAGACCGTATATATTTGCATAACTATTTCGGACCATTTTTTGTTCACATATTTAAATTACTTTTATTTACTTCTGGTTTATAGAAAGAGGAGTGAGACAAATTGTATGGGGGAACAATAAATCAGAAGGAAAATAACATTTGATTCTTCTGAGTTTTGAGTTCACGCAGACAATCTAAACAGGTATCACTGGATTATATTTCTTACCATTTTTCATTTTGCCTTTTTGTATATACATATTTATATATAATATATATGTTATTAAAAAAATATATGTTATTAATATTTTATATATCACACAATTTTATATATGTTCTTCGGATATCCCTGCATAGCCACATATGATACCAAATTTTTTATCCTTCCCTTATGCTTATATAATATTTGTGAAAGAAAAACATAAGTTTTCAGTATAGGTGCTTCCATAGTTAAGATTTGTATATAGATTGTTCAAAACTATTATTTTCAGCGTTCAAATCTTCACGCGCTAAACATTGATTCATCAAAATTTCAATAAGTTAACCAACACAAGTATTTTTCTTATTTAAATTTTTGCATGATATGCACTAATTGATATATAAATTATACTATAGAGTTTTGGTGGCATATGCAGTTCCAAAAATATATTACATAGATCCCAATATTTGAATCTGATCAAGATTTTATAAAAATTAAAAAAAATTAAAATAAAATTACAAAATATTAATGGTGTTATATTAAATATTAAATAAAAACTAAACACATATAATATTTTGTAGAAAATTTCTTTTTCCAATTATTTTTAAACCTATCGGTATTATATATTTAAATTAATATTCCAAATTTTAGTAATAAATTTTAGTTTGGTGATAATTTTAATATTTTATTTTATATAAATTTTATTTATTATGTGAAAACTGAATTTAATCTATATTTTAAAATATATTTGAAAAAGGATCATGATATACACCCAATGTCTTGATCTATACCTCTAGTTACCATGATTTTATATATTCTATTATTTGGACGGGATCATGGATCATGAATATTTGTTTAGTCCTAATCCAGTAACTTAACATGTATATTCTGGATGATTAACATGTACTTCTTTTTAAATTTTATTTTGCTAACCTGTAATTATATTTCTTATATTATATCTTATATATGTATTTAATATAAAATAACACATGACAGAATTTTCATTCATATATATATATATATAATAATTAAAACGGATTAATAGATTACCTAGATCTCTTAATTATACCTCTAAACCATAACATTTTTATTTAAAAATTTATATAGCCAGTTTTAGAACATTTCATAACACAATATCGTATTTGATCTATTTATGTTTATTTTGTGTTCCATAGACAAAGAATCTACTAAATTGTTTTTCTGTATTCCCTTCTTTTTTGCTGTTCTTATTCCATTTTAGTTGCAACGGTAATATTTTTTTCAAAAACATTATTTATTATGCATCATTCCATTATTTCCCTTATAAAAAATAAAATATATATTTCATATTCTTAATAAAAAAAATTCCATTTCAAATTTTTCTGGTTTATATATATATTTTTCTGGTTTTTTTTTTTCATTTGATTCTTCTGAGTTTTGAGTTCACGCAGACAATCTAAACAGGTATCACTGGATTATATTTCTTACCATTTTTCATTTTGCCTTTTTGTATATACATATTTATATATAATATATATGTTATTAAAAAAATATATGTTATTAATATTTTATATATCACACAATTTTATATATGTTCTTCGGATATCCCTGCATAGCCACATATGATACCAAATTTTTTTCTCCTTCCCTTATGCTTATATAATATTTGTGAAAGAAAAAGATAAGTTTTCAGTATATGTGCTTTCATATTTAAGATTTGTATATAGATTTTTCAAAACTATTATTTTCAGTGTTCAAATCTCCGCGCGCTAAACATTGATTCATCAAAATTTCAATAAGTTAACCAACACAAGTATTTTTCTTATTTAAATTTTTGCATGATATGCACTAATTGATATATAAATTATACTATAGAGTTTTGGTGGCATATGCAGTTCCAAAAATATATTACATAGATCCCAATATTTGAATCTGATCAAGATTTTATAAAAATTAAAATAATTTAAAATAAAATTACAAAATATTAATGGTGTTATATTAAATATTAAATAAAAACTAAACACATATAATATTATGTTAAAACATTGTTTTTTCTAATTATTTTTAAACCTATCGGTATGATATATTTAAATTAATATTCCAAATTTTAGTAATAAATTTTAGTTTGGTGATAATTTTAATATTTTATTTTATATGAATTTTATTTATTCTGTGAAAACTGAATTTAATCTATATTTTAAAATATATTTGAAAATGGATCATGATATACACCCAATGTCTTGATCTATACCTCTAGTTACCATGATTTTATATATTCTATTATTTGGACCGGATCATGGATCATGAATATTTGTTTAGTCCTAATCCAGTAACCTAACATGTATATTCTGGATGCTTAACATGTACTTATTTTTTAATTTTATTTTGCTAACCTGTAATTATATTTCTTATAGTATATCTTATATATGTATTTAATATAAAATAATACATGACAGAATTTTCATATATATATATATATATATAATAATTAAAAACGGATTAATAGATTACCTAGATCACTTAATTAGACGTCTAAACCATAATATTTTTATTAAAAAAATTATATAGCCAGTTTTAGAACATTTCATAACACAATATCGTATTTGATCTATATATGCTTATTTTGTGTGCCATAGACAAAAGAATCTACTAAATTGTTTTTCCGTATTCCCTTCTTTTTCGCCGTTCTTATTCCATTTTAGCTGCAACGGTAATATTTTTTTTTCAAAAAACATTATTTATAATGCATCATTCCTTTAGTTCCCTTATAAAAAATAAAATATATATTTCATATTCTTAATAAAAAAAATTCCATTTCAAATTTTTTCTTTTTATTCCACGTCACGAACATAGATAAATGAGTGACAAATGTAATTAGATGAGTGGAACGAACGAGATTTGCTAATCCACCAATAACTCAAATACTTATTTAGCCTCGATCTTCATTCCATTTTTTCATTCCAAACGGAGAAACCGACTAGAAACCCAAATAAACTTCAAAGTAAAACCTGTTCCTTTTTTTTCGTTTCTGCTTGGATTGATACAATGACCATCAGTCAGCTTCTTAGAAGGTTTTTTTATAATCTTAGTTCATTTTCTTTTACAAAAAAGAAATTGGGTAAATTAATTTGTTTCTGAGTCTATATGAAATTCAATATGTGTCGATTGTTTGTTGATATTCTGATTGTGATGTTATGCGTTGTTGGGTCTTTATTTTCAACTGGTGGGTCCTTTGATTACCTCAGTTTCATTTTCTATGTTGTCAGCTCACTGTTGTCGGTTTCTCTTTTATTTTCTAGATCTTCAAAAAAAAAAAAAAGAAATCAAAGAAAGGGAAAAGTAGTTGACTTTTTGTTGTAGTGAATTTAGTGGGTAGAGAGAGAGAGAGAGAGTGTGTGTGTATGCGTGTGTTGTCTAGATAGGAAAACAAGAAAAGAAAAAGCACAATCTTGTAAACCCTAATTTCTAGATATTATGTGTAAGAATGATCATATTACTTATTTGAATTCAATTTCTAGCAACTCACTTTAGTTTGTTAACTCTCAAGATCTCCAAGAATAGCAAATATGTCTCTGCCAAATTACATGGAACCAGTGGATGATGTGAACAACAACAACAATGGAGACACCGATAACAACGAAAACGAAAATAACAACAACGTGAATGGTGGTGCTAGTTTTGGGGATGAGGAATTCGACAGTGAGAATCAAGAAGATGGAAACACTCAAAATCCTCGTGCTGGTAAGAGAAAGCGATATCATCGTCACACTCAACAGCAAATCCAGGAGATGGAAAAGTAATTAGTTCTTTCTTAGCTTTCCATTTTATAATTGTATATATATATATATATTATATATCAGTAAAAATATATGGAATACTTTCACATCTTTAATTAATTGTTTATTTATTGAACAGTTTCTTCAAAGAGTGTCCTCATCCTGATGACAATCAGAGGAAAGAACTTAGCCGTCACCTGGGACTAGACCATCTTCAGATCAAATTCTGGTTCCAGAACAAACGCACCCAGAACAAGGTATAAACATAATACTTTATATATATATATTTATTTAACGTTTGTGACAAACATTAGCTGATTTTGATCATGGTATGTAACAACAACGTCTAAGCAATGTTGTATGAAACGCAATTATTAATATTCAATACTTCTTTTAGTAAATTCTTTAATCACGTCAGAACCAAAAACATCGCCGTCTTTGGTATTCATACACTCTCCAAAGAATCCAATAACCACCAAGTTGATTTTTCAATTCATTTACAACTTTCTTAAGATGTATTTTTTCTTTCTTTTTTTCTTGCAGAATCATCAGGAACGCCATGAGAACTTACAACTTCGTGAGGAGAACACTAGGCTTAGAGCTGATAACCACCACTTTCGAGAAGCTCTCGCTAATGCCTCATGTCCTAATTGTGGAGGTCGCACCGCAGTTGGCGAAATGTCTTTCGAGGAACATCATCTTCACCTCGAAAATGCTAAGTTAACCGAAGAGGTACGTACTATATGTGTGTACTAGAGGATGAATAAGTGAACAATGCACCTTTATAATGTTTTGTTTAATGTCAAACGTAAGACAAACACACGTATATGATTGGTCTCATAAGTTCATAACCATTTCAATAACACCTCATAACATTTTTTCAACCAACAACATTCATTATATGGATTTAAAAGGAAAGACACTACTATATTGCAGTTACTTCAAATATTACTTACTTGTTTTTTTTTGTGTTTCTCTTTTGGGTTTCAAGATCCGTCAATTATCTGAGGTGGCGAAGTATACAGGCAAAGCTGTAATGAGATATCCTGTTCTGCCTACTCCTAATCAAGCTCCACCTTTCGAGCCCCCGATGACAACTAATGGAAGTATTGGAAACCTCTCGTTGTCGAACATCGGATCAGTGAAAGAGGCCGATAGGCCATTGGTCATAGAGTTAGCAGTTGGAGCCATGTCGGAGCTTATAGCGTTGGCTCAAATGAATGAACCGCTGTGGAAGGGAGGCGTTCATGGCACGATATTAGATTTGAATGAATACACAAGAAATTTACAAAACGGACTCGGGCCTAAACCGGTCGGGTTTAGAACCGAGGCATCAAGAGAAAACGCGATTGTGTTCATGCACCATATGGACATTGTTCACAGGCTAATGGATGTGGTAAGTTAATTTAATCATTCTAATTATGATAAAAATTGTATAAGCCTTTTTGTAAGGTTTTGTAATTAATTAACGTGGTATTTGTAGAATGTATGGTCGACCATGTTTGCTGGAATGGTTGGTAGAGCAATGACTCATGACACCCTCTTGACTGGAGGCCAAGGAAACTTGGACGGAACTATCCATCTGGTAAATTTTCCACTTTGTTTTTCTATATAATATCTGCAAGATGAGTTTATAACAAAACAATAATAATATCATTTTGATATGAAACAAATATTATTAATATAAATAACTAATATTGTTCTAGGTTCTAAGCGATGAGTCACCGTTGCTTAGAGCCTAACTCCTTTTAACATTGAATATAACCAAGTTTGTTGTTGTTATTACTTCATTAGATGACTGCTGAATTCCAAGTTCTATCGCCGCTAGTCTCATCCCGTGAATGCTACTTCGTCCGCTACTGTAAGCAGCACGGTGAAGGTTTATGGGGGGTGGTCGATATATCCATCGACCATCTCATTCCAAACCTGGAACCTAAGTGTCGGCGAAGACCATCTGGATGTCTGATTCAAGACATGCCAAATAGACTCTCCAGGGTATAAACTAAAACTTTATGTTTAATAGTCTTCTTATGGTTTTGTGTAGGAATATTCTAGTTAGTTATATTTGTTTGTTTTGAAAAAGGTTACTTGGGTTGAGCATGTGGAGGTAGATGACAGAGGTGAACTTCATGCCATGTTTAAGAACTTGCTCAATTCTGGTCAAGCTTTAGGTGCTAACCGCTGGGTTTCTACATTGGACCGCCAGTGCGAGCGGTTAGCCATCATGATGGCTTCAAACATTCCATCCATAGAACCTGGTGGTCAAATAAGTATTTACTCTACTCCTTATGATCTCAAGCTACTCACATAATAAACCCTCTCTGTTGTTTTTTGCTTAACCATTTTGTGAGTTTTGTTGAATGGTGCAGCTGTAACGAACAATGCGAAGCAGAGCCTGCTGAAGTTAGTTGAGCGGATGTCAAGAGGTTTCTTTGATGGAGTGACAACTTCTACCGCAGATATATGGTGGAACTTGGCTGATTATACAGGAGATAGTGTGAGTGTGATGACTCGGAAGAGCTTGAATGATCCTGGAAGACCTGAAGGACTCATTCTCTGTGCAGCCCATTCGTTTTGGGTCCCGGTTCCTCCTATCACTGTCTTTGACTACCTCAGAGATGAGAAGAACCGAACCAATGTTCGTACTTTCTTTTAAGACACTAGATTTATCTTTGTTTTGCTTAACATGTTTTGAAATGTTTTGTGCAGTGGGATGTTCTCTTCCTTGGAGGGAATCCTCAGAAGCTGACACATATTTTTAATGGGAGAGACGATAGGAACTGTGTATCTTTACTCCGGGTATATATTACATAACTTTGTTGTTTTCTTTTTTACATCAAAAGGCTATTCTATTACATGAGTTTATGTTTATATTTGCATTCTTTTCGATTTTTAATATGCTACATGTGTTTTGTTTTTTTGGTTACTAGAGCCCAAACACTAGCCAAAGCGAGATGATGATGATTGAAGAGAGCTCTACTGAGCCAGCAGCTTCATTCCTGGTCTACGCGCCTGTTGATGTTCCATCAATGGAGAAAGTTCTCAATGGAGGTGACCCTAAGTGTGTGCCGTTACTTCCATCAGGTTTTGCTATACTACCAGATGGTACGGCTCAGCCTGGAAAAGCAGGAGGGTCACTCGTGAACGTTTCGTTTCAGATGCTAGTTGACTCATCTCCTTCGGGTATGCTGACTTTTAGCTCGGTTTCAACCATTGAGAGTCTGATTTTAGCAGCCGCGAATAAGATCAAAGCTTACTTTCCTCAGCAGACTGCTTGAACGGTACATCACTGAATCTATTTCAGCAAAGAAACTTATAACCATCTATATTCAATGAGTTGTTGTGCTAATGACTTTTGTTTTTTCTTTGTTTTACAGGAAATTAAGTGTAAGGGGATGCGGAGGAGCGAATCAGTGAATAAAGAGAGAGTGTGTTTTTATTTTATTTTCAAGAATTTGGAAAGCTTCAAAAGGGGAGGGAGTCAAGAACGAACCTGACAAGAAACAGTTCAGTTCTTGAATGGTTTTCTTAATGAGGTTCGGGTATTGACTTCCTTGTGAACTTTTGTTAAAAACTTTCCCTCATTTATGTTTTAAGTACTTTGTTTCATTCTGAATGTTGGAACTTTCTCAACTCATTTCTCTTTGTGTTTCATGCTGACAAAAAATATTGAGTACTCTCTTTTAAACTATTTGTGTTTCAAATTTGGTTTTTGTTTCTGGTAGCTTTCAATCTCTTTTGTGGTCTGGATATTCTATCTTTTTATTTTCTTTCGCTGTCTATCTTGGAAGTCTGCTTGTTTAGAAAGTTCAAAGCTTTTCTTTTGCAAGTCTTCTCTGTGTTTCAAGAGAAGTTGCAACGAACTTTTTTAGCTGTTGCCTTGGCTATGGTTTTGTACTAACCAAACGAATTGGTCCGAACCCAACCAGGCCAAAAGGGTCTAAGCTGCGAATCTTTCTAGGGTTGTGATTCGCCAAGAACCAAGGTAGGATGTTTGGTAAGGTGAGTTGTTAGTGTTGATTAATAGTAGTAACCTCATCATCAAGCACCTGGTAACATAGTAAACACTCAAATATATCTCTCATGGTGATTCAGTTCATTTGCTGATGGTTTTTCCATTTCATGTAGGAAGAATAAACAATTCCATTGTTTTCTTTGGGTTATGGTACCGTTACAAAATCTTATGAATAAATCTATTTACCTTTTGTAAGTAATGTTACATCCGTAGTCATTTAAAACCAACTCTGTAAACTCTTTTCATCATCTATATATCTAAACTATTCTCTTATGGAGTTTCACCTGAGCTTTGGCTAGCTTTGAGTTTCTTACTGCTCTTCAGCTTAAGCATCTCCTTGATCTCTGTTTCTCTCTTGTCCACAACTCTGATCAAATCCTTGAAACTCGCCGCCCTCAAACTTCTCCCTGAGCTAGAAGAACTCGCTTCTTCGCTCGCTCTTGCTTCATCACCCTCTTCTTCTGTTCTTAACCATTGGCATTGCCAGAAAACTTTCCAGCAGAAGAGGGTGAGTACAATGAACCAAACTATGCCACAGATTAAGAACAGCCCCCAGAAACTCTGTACAGAGATTTGATAGTTCTCTGTGTCTGCAATCTGCATTGAGCATTCGTGGCTGTAGGTAAGCCATTTCTTGCGGATATTCTCAAGTTTTCCTTCTTCAGACAGCTGCAGGATCGCTGTTGACATGTCCACAGCTAGAGGAGAGTCTCTCTGGAACGCCTGCAACAATCAAGATCCGGTGAGTAATGTTTTAACCGAGAAGAAGAATTGATTGAAACCGTTTCTTTTTCCATACAAATCCCCAGCCTGTCCGGGTGAACTCTGGTCCAACAGTACGGAACTTGCAGTTGCTGTTTGACAACAGAGCTTTGATGTAAGGAAGCTCGTCGACTATGGCTGCCACGCCACCAGCTCTGGGACCAAGTTGAAGAGCAGAGAGATACTCTTCTTCATCTTTCAGAGAAATGATTCTTGATGGAGCTATGTTAAGTTCATTAACCAGATATTTGTACGCAAATGCACCGTCTTGCACTCCGATGGGTTCGTTGCTTGCTATCAGACTGTCCATTCCTTCTATCCGAGATGTTAGCTGTTGAACGGTGAGGATCGAAGTGAGACTAGCTGTGTAGCTTGAGTTGATGATCAGAACCACAAACAACCATATGAGTAGCACAAACCTCCCCAGCGTACTCACCGTGTTCTCCCCTGAAGATCAAGAAAGAAAGAAGAATAAACAAGGGAGAAAGATTTGATGTTTTGTAGACTCCAAGTACATACTCTGAGAGAAGAACATCGTTGAGCAGCTAAACCTGCAACGTTGAAGACCATAAAGGAAGAGACAAAGCTTTAGTGCCTCTTAGTACATACTTTGTCTATCACATCTTATGCCAGGAAGGTCAAAGAATTGGGAACTAACCAGAAAACGGTGATGATTTGACGCCTAGGAGGTCCACGAAACTCTTCATTAAAGCGGTGTTCGAGAATCCAAATGATGGCTCCCACAAAGAGAAAGAAAGCTCCGGTCACAGCCCACATCTCTACAGTGAATGGTTTCAAGAATGACCAAGGACTAGACTTGGCCCCTTTCACTGGAGCTACCACCACAAGCCCTGATTCCATAAATGGCTGCGTGAAATCTACAAACTTGGTTCTGTTTGTAACGATTGTAACATCACCAACGGCTACATCAAAATTCTAGAGACATAAAACAAAAAGGAAAAAAAGTCAGTTTAGTATAAGTATCTTTGTATATGAAAGAAGGAGCAATGCTCACATTGGCAGCAACTTCACTTATGAGATTGTCATAAGAAGGATTTCTCCTCCCATCTCCATAAACTATATAAGTACGTGGGACGGGATATGGAAGCAATTGAATAGCAGCTTCAAAGATGTCAATACAGTAGCCTTTAACACCAAGCGAGTTATTATCCTTCGACACATAGTTTTTGTAGCTCACACGGTCAGGCACACCGATTTTGAGCGGCTCTCCGTTGTCAGGGAAAACCCAACCACGAGGTGGCTTTGTTACTTCCCCTTGCCATATGATCCCATTAAGACGTTGATGTTCTGCAGATGTGTTTGGAGGCTTAGAGTACAATGTCTCCGGAGGCTCCACTGAGAAGCCTGTATGATTCGACCAGTAGCCGACTCTTTGTGGACCTCTGCTGTTTATGTTTAGGATGTCGTATGCTGGATTTTTCCGGTTTTTCTCTGAATCAAACTCGATTTGTCCGGTCAGACCGGTATAATTCATGTCATGAATGACCTGCAGGAGTCTCTCCCCTTCGTTGAAAACGTTGAGTGCTGATAACTTAATGTTGCTATCGTTGGTTTTCCTCAGATTTGGATCATTGGAGAAAGTCACTGTATTGCCGTCGCTGAAGAAAACTTCAAGAGCACGAGCTACCAACCAAACGGTATCATAAGCATACATTGCATAAGAGTTGAAGCCATCAGCACCTCCTGAACTCTCTATGGATTTAAGGTTTTTCCATCTTCTTTTTAACCTTCTCTTGTTGTTACTTTCTGGTGTGTAATGGCGAAAAGCAACCACTCCTTGTAAGAGATCCATAGTTTTGGAGTCCACAGTTTCCACAGAATCCAAAGCTGTAAGAAGCCAATCAGTAGCGATCCAGACATAGCCACTGCCCATCATTCCAAGAGACTTGGCAGCAGAGAATATGTTTAAACCGGAATCAGGATTCACGTGAACAACAAAGATGCGAGACTCCATCAGATTAACAGAAGCCAATAAGTCGGTGATCGAGCTGTTATCTGCACCAGGTGTAAATGCAGCCTTGAAAGAGATCTTGGCACGTTTCTTGGCTAAAGCATCACCTAAAACAGATATCCCGTTCCTACCATACTCATCATCAACAAAGATCGCAACAACTTCTCTCCATCGGAAATAAGACACAAAATCCGCGATTGCGTTCATCTGGAAGTAGTCGCTCTGTGTTGTTCGGAGGAAATAAGGGAACTGTAGGGAAGAAAGCGTCGGGTCAGTTGCTGCAAATGACAAGAGAGGTACATGGAGCTCATTAGCTACATGGGAGATTATGTGACCAATTCCTGAAGATTGTGGACCAATGGCTGCAACCACCTTGTTCTCCATTACCTGCAAAGCTACACAATAAGAGAAACATATCACCAATCTCCTTCTCATATCCAAATACTACTAAACCCACAGCTTTGTTGGGGCATTTTGACAAGGAACTTTGAGGCATATCTAAGACGCTGTTCCTATTGGCTACAAATTATATGAAAAGTACCTCCCATAGTGCCAACAAATCCACTGCAGTTTGAGTCATGGAAGACAATATTGAGCTTGGTTCTCCTGAGAATACTCTGATCAGCATTAACGTCGTCAATGGCCGCCATAAACGCCGGTTTAGCTGCTCTTCCAATGAAAGAATCATAAGTAAAGAGAGCACCGACGTTGACAGAGCGTGGCCGAGAAGAAGAAGAAGAGTTTCTTGAAAAACTTTCTCTACCAGCACCTTCCGTTGGCAAAAACCACAAACCAGATACACATAGGAGCAAAAATCCCATGGAAACGGCTCTAATCATCACCAAAAGTTCCATCTTTTAAGTAGATTTTCGAACCCAAAGGAATGGTTTTTACGGGCTCATGAACATCAACCTCGAGAGAAAATATTAGTCAAACAAAAAGACAAAAGCGTCGTGAAATTTGGCTGAACATTGGATCGAACCAAGAAACAAAGACTTGGATTTGACATGTTTGTATCTTGGATTCGGTACCCAATAGATCAGTGCCCACATAAGAAACAAAACTGACAACATTACAGAGATGGTGGTTCAGAGAAAAGGATTAAATAAACATGAAACTATGAATTAATAATTCAGTTCATTGAGCAAAACTCCATGAATGATGGGAATAAATCAATAAAATAGCAAAGAGTTGGTTAGGGAACAAATTAGCATACCAAACAAAACAATAATAAGATAAAGCTCCAAGTTGGATAAAAGAAAAAAGTTCATGAGTTCATACTTCACAGAACGTGGCAATTATTATAGAATCTAATGGTTACATATACCTTCATACGCACATAAAGATGCAAGCTTTTCGTATAAAATTAAAAAAAAAAACATATATCCAGATGTGGAATGTTGACTTTTTGAAATTTTGGGAGTTCATTTTTAGTACCAACCCCTGTCAGATAAACCCACAAAGTCGAGAAGATAAACTACCTATAGATTTTTTCATGTGAGTATTTGAGATGATAAAACACTGTCTGTTTCTTAATGAACAACAAAGGTTCTACAAAGCTACTCAACTCGAAAATCTATATATATATAGCTATATAATCATGGTAATAATCATTGGCTCTTACCATTTTTTGTGTTGCTTAGTTACAATCATATCTAATGAACAAAGATTCAAATATTGATTGACTTACATCTTAGCTCATATCTAATTACAATACAATCTTCTTCCTATAAAGTGGAATTCACTTAATCAAATTTGTCGTACCTCAGAATCAGCTTGAACTTCCACAACATGGGATGGGTTGTTGCTAGAGTCATCACTCCTTCTGAACATTCTCTTGATAGCTTCTTCTTTCTCGTCCACAAACTCCACGAAACCAAACACCAATTCCCTTAACCGCATCGAAGGAGAAGAAGACCAAGACGCGAGCGGCAGCGAGCTTGTCCTCTCCATCCGTCTGTACCGCACGAACTGACGTATTATCCTGAGAACAAACACCAAAAAGGCAGAGACCGTGATTGCAATGCAGACAAGGTACAGCCCTTTAAAGCTCTTGAGATGGAGCTGGTTTGGCTCTGGGTTCCAGTTTGATTTCTCTGCGCAACTCGTATTGCATAACCATCTCTCCCGAATCTCTTGCAGTTTTCTCGTCTCGGCGAGTTTCAAGATCGCTGTTGACATGTCTATAGCCAGTGGAGAGTCTCTCTTAAACGCCTGTTAAATAGAAAGAACACTCTCAAATCTTTTTGTGATTGCTTTAAGCTCTTCTGATTAAGAAAAATACTTACAAATCCCCAACCACGGTGCATAAAGGGCTCTCCGACAATCTTGAAACCCGGCCGTTCCGCTAGAAACAGTTCAATGTAAGGGAGCTCGTCAACGATAGCAGCTACGCCTCCAAAAGAGGTTGGTCCTAGCTTTAGAGCCCTTTCATACTCCTCAGTCGATTCAAGTGGGACCAGCCTAGACCGAGCCATGCCAAGACTGTAGGTTAAGTACTCTAAAGTGAACGTCCCGGACTGGTAACCGACAGGCACCTCACTTGCCCGCAAGCTGTCAATGCCGGTAATGGCAGAGGGAAGCTGTTGAACTGTGAGGATTGACGTGAGATTCGCTGTGTAGCTCGCGGTTAGAACCATTAATAGAAAGAGCCATACAATCATCACTAGTCTGGCTAAATTGCTTATCGTATCTTCCTCTGTTGACAGAACAGGATAAAACAGCAAGATCGCAGTTATTAGTTGATAGAGAAAAAAACTAGAGTCAATTATGTATCCGAAAGATCCAGAAATGTAACTCTATCAAACTTTGCTCGATAGTACTAAAGAAAGATGGATGAGACTGGGGCTACTCACGATTTCTCTTGAAAAGAGTTGAGAAGCTGAACCTGCAAGGACAAACCAAAGTAGAAAGATCAGAGAAAACTCCAATAATGAACTATCAAGTTCAATGAATATTACGAGCTGAACTTACAAGATCATTGTGATGAGTTGTCTCCGGGGTGGCCCTCTGAAATCTTCATTGATCCGATGTTCAAGGATCCAGATGACTATGGCAATACAGAAGAATGAAGCTATAACAACGCACCATAACCCGACGGTGAAGGGTCTTAGAAAGATCCAAGTGGCATTGTCGTCGTTAGCCGGAATCACCACCACAAGGCCTGTGGACGCATATGGCTGCGAGAAATCTACTAATTTGGACCGGGTTGGGACTATTGCAATATCCCCAACAGCTGCATCATATACCTGAAAAGCAGAAGAATAAAAACCATTATCTCAGTAAACGTTTCATAATGTTTAGTGATCTCTGAGGTTTTTCCAATCAGTTTTGTACACTTTTTATGTGGATACTTACACCATCTGCGACCATTTGAATCATCTGGTTGTAGTTAGGACTTGAACGGCCATCCCCGAATGACTCGAATACGTAAGGAACACTGTAGGGGACGAACTTCAATGCCTCAGTGAAGATGTCGATGCATAATCCTTTGATACGATGGCTACTGTTATTTTCCTCGGTCACAAACTCGACAAAGCTCACTCTTTTTGGGATAACAATCTTCAATGGATTGGCAACATCTGCAATGACCCAACCACGCGGCTTTTCACGCCCACCACCAGGCCAGGTTATGTTTCCAAGTTTTTCTTCAAAAGCAAAACCAGACTTCTTCCGTGTATGTCTAGTTTCTGGGGCTACGACCGAAAAGCCTCCATATTTCGACCAGAAACCCACAGTATGAACACCTGCTCTGTCTACATTGATGATTTCGTAGTCACAGCCAATGACATTTCGACCAGAACCAAACTGAACTTGGCCGGCTATGCCAGTGAAGTTCACCTGCAGAAGCTTCTCAAGTAGCAGCTTCCCGCTGTTGAAAATTTTGACTCTCTCCAGGTGCAGTTTAGCTCCTTGTGCTTGAATTAACTTCTCGGAGTAAGAGAATGTTATATTGACTCCCTCATTCAGCATTTTCTCGATGCCGTATGCAATCATCCACACTGTATCATAGGCATGGAACGCGTAGGCATTCATTGATTTATTGCTCTTCATTTTATGTGTGAACTGGTGCATCTTTACCAATTCTGGGATGTGTTGACGAAGCCCCACTACTCCTTCAAGACGTTTTAAAGTACTACTGTCACTCACAGAAGAATCTAAGGTAACTGCGAGCCAGTCTGTGGCGAGCCACACATATTCATTGGTCATCATCTGCAGCTTTTGCGCTATACTAAATATTCTGAGCGAAGGGTCGGGACCAAAATGGAGAATGTAGACTCGAGGACCGAGGGACTTGGATTTGTTCAACGCATTAGCAATTGATTTGTCATCAGAATGCACTGAGAGCGGCACTTTATAGGAAATTCTGGATCTTTTCTTGTAGAGCTCATCATCTAGTGCAGAAACTCCATTTCTTCCGAGCTCGTCATCTGAGTAAACTGATATCACCTCTTTCCATCCATGAAAACTGATAAGATCCACAAGGGCAGACATTTGGTGGGCATCATTAGGTGTAGTCCGGAGAAAGAAGGGAAATTGGAGGGCAGAGAGAGTTGGATCGGTTGCTGCAAATGAGATGAGAGGAAACTGGAGTCCCTTGGCAATATCTGACAGTGTATGAGCGACGGAGGATGAAAGTGGACCGATCACAGCCACCACTTCTTTCTCAAGCACTTCAAAAGCTGCAAACAACAACCACTCGAACTTAGAGCAGGCCAAAGTTATGCTTCCAGTTCCATGCATGACACACATGTTCTAGTAAGGAACAGTCTGTGTTGCGTCTGAGGTTTACTATGTTCTATGTATTATTAGCATTTGAAGCACAAATTATGTACCGACAAGAACAGATTCAAAACATGATTGTAATATTCCTTGTGTGAGATTATCAAAAGGTCACTTTAATGGTGCTCTTCTTTCACTAACTCTATTTGGTCCAGATGTTAGCTCCTACTGTGCATGTAGAAACTTGTGCGAATCGCCTTTGAGACAATAAAACGAGGACTAATCTACTTCAGACCAAAACTCTACACCACGCAAAGCCAAAAAGACGGTTTCTCCTAGATCGGAAAGATTCTAATGGGACCATTGATGAGGGTCACAAGTGTGTGAACACACAAAAAAGGCTAGAAGAAGAGTCATGGTACCTCCAAAGGACCCATGAAAGACATTGCAGGAAGAGTCCTTCATGAGTAACCTCAGCTCCGTATCTTTGAGGACACTTGTGTCAGCGTTCACATCGGAGACAGCTGCCTCGAGAGCTACTTTTGCAGCTCTTCCGATAACCGAATCAAAAGTAAAAACAGCACCAATGTTCACCACTTGAGGTCTTTGGCAACCCATTGGAACCACCAGAATGGCCACAATCAGTGCCGTTATAGCAACAGATGAATCAATGCCGAATCCCATGGAGGCAATGCAAACAAACCAAGGAACAGTTCAGCTAGTTTTGTGTAAAAACTATAACCATCTCTACTGATTCAATGAATAGGGACCAATCCACCAACCTAGTCAAAAAAAAAACAGAGAGAGAGAGAGATAAAATAATCAAAGTAAGGTTCCCAATATTAACCTATAGAATAACTTTTATTACTGAGAAGGAGAAAACTTAATCAAGATCTCAGCAATCAAATGATCGAATCAAGATGAGAAATTAACTAAGAAAAAACCTGGAAGAAGAGTGTTTACCAATTAATCAATCAAAGAAAAGAAGCAAAGTGAAACAGAGACAGTAAAGAGTAAGAATAAAAGACAAAGCTTTTACCCGACAAGAATCATTTCAGCAGTGAGGATTTATCTTCTCTAGCAAACTTGAGATTCTCTGTGGAATATATGCAAACACTTGGCAGGCATAATCTGGAAAAAGTGGAAATTTTACGACAAAGCAACGAATTACTTAACAGGAAATGTTTAAAAAACCCATAATTGGACAAGAGCCAGATTCCTAAAGAGAGAAAATAAAACAAAAACTTGAGACCGAATCACACCCAGAAAGTCATCTTCTTCTGCTTGTCGTAACAGATCGAATAGAAGAAAAAACGTGTGACTGGAGAGCTTCTTCTTTTAGTTAGAGACTAGGCCTGGACATATTAGCCCGATCCGAAGACCCGACCCGAAACTGACCCGATCAAATTACCATATCAGGTCTTGTTGTAAAGGATCCGCGGGTCTTGGACCCGCCCCGACCAAAACCCGAAACCCGATGGGTATCCGAATTAATAATGTAAATTAAATCAAATGCATCAAGAGAGAATCAAAGACGGGTTATTTGTCTAGAGAACATGGGGTTCAACCACTAGGAGACAACAAATTGTTGTTGTATCTCGCATAGTTTAATATATATACACATTTTAATATAATAAAAACACAAGTTTTGAATACTTTAGGATATATAAATAATTTCAAATATCTTTTTTGTATTTTTAGGTCTTTTTTAAATCGAACCCGAACCGAACCCGACTCGAAACCGAACCGAATCCAAACCGATAAATTCTAGTTACCCGAATGGGTTTAACTATCTAAGATCCGACCCGACCCGGATCCGACACGATCCGAACCGACCCGGAACCGAAAATTTGAAATTACCCTATCGGGTCCTAAACTCTTCGACCCGAAAGACCAGGACCCGAAAGGATCCGATCCGAATCCAAGCCGACGACCCGAATGCCCAGACCTATTAGAGACTCCGTGAAGTAATATCCATAGTGTACTGTCAACGCAGCCGTTCGTAAGTCGCGGGCCCCATTTCCGTAGGCCCACATAACGGCCCAATTATTAAGCTTTGATTAAGATTATTACTCTCATAGTAGATAAAATATAATTGACATGTGTTAATCATTTTCTCTTTCAGTATTTTCCTTGAGCTAATTTACCAATATTATCAACTCAAGTTTAATATATCCCTCCATATTTTTTTTTGTGCTATTTTTTTCTAATTACGCATATAGGGGATGATTGGTTGTGGTTGTAGTTACTCAGGACAGTTAAAATTTAGTCTAGAGTTATATATGTCAACCAATCGAGCTTTTTTTTCATTAAAAACTCACTGCAAAAAAATCTCTGCAAAATCAAAATATGGTTATAGAAAGCTTTATTTCCAGAGCAAAAAATGAGTGCTTTAGAAAACTACAACAATGAAAGCTACAGATTAAATTTTACAACAAAATATAAAACTACATCCCTTATCAATCATCCACAAGATGTCACTTGGCATGGCAAAAAAATGCAGTGGAAATCCCATAAAAAAATTTGAATTAAAAAATATCCAAGTAAAATCAATTATTGTTACAACTAATGAGATTTTATCACTCCACTAATATTTAATTTTGTGATGTGTATTATTTTACTAGATGCCAAGTTTCACAAACTGTTTACAATTAATATAAATATAAAGTATATTTTATTTATTTTTGAATCTATGTTAGTAGAATTTTTTATGATGTGTTTTCATGTAAATTGGACACATGATGGTTTTGCAATTAGTGAAACATCTTAATCTAGCAAATGTAAAACTATAATTTTATATCAATTATTTTTAGTTTATATATTATACATATATTTATAAATTATATACAGTAGAACCTCTATAAATTAATAATGCTGAGACTTTGAAATTTTATTAATTTACAAAAGTTTCCTTATTTTTATTTTTTATTTTAAGATATATTTAATCTAAGATAAGAAAAATATTTGATTTTAGTGTATATACATTAATTGTTTTTTTTTTTAAATTTGACATTTCTATTAATTTTATTATGTTATTTGGTGTATATAATATATATTGTCTAGGACTTAAATGTGGTTTTAAATATAATATTACTAAATTTCATCAAAAATATATTAAATGTTAAAAAAATATAAAGATAATACCAATGTGAATATAAAATAATAATATAATAATATGTTCTTACTTATATAAAATATGTATACATATAAATTATTAATTTATACTTTTAATAGGACCATATATTTATATAGATTTTTTAAAAAATTATTATCTTATTATTTTATCGATTTGTGTCAAATTTTAAAGCGGACCAAGTTGGGACCAGCGAAATTTATTAATTTATAGAAATTATTAATTAATCGAGTATTAATTTAGAGAGGTTCTACTGTATATTATTTTGCGAATAATTAAGTATGTGTAACTATAATTAATTAATTCCTCTTTTGGGGGAAATATTATTATTTTAAATAGGTGTAACCATTTTAATTATATTTTAATAAATTCCTCTAAAATATTTTTTTGGGGTCAACTTTTCTCTAAATATTGTTAGATTACGGAATTAAGAAAAGAAAAGAGGCAACTTGGCAAAAGATTCTCATAAAGCCTCAAAACCTGTTTCTTTCTCCCTCTACACCTCTTTAGCCTCTTCGAGTCTCTCTCTCTGTAGCTGAGAAGCGAACCACTGAAGAACCCTTCATGGAAAGGGACGAGCAAGAACCAACAATGTCTGAGCCCACGAAAACCAAGTACGATCGCCAACTCAGGTAACCCCTCAAACCCTCGACTTCAACGTCCGATCGCTCCAAGTCTTCATCTTTCGCCCCTAATCGCAGGATCTGGGGAGAAGTAGGTCAAGCGGCTCTTGAAAACGCGAGCATCTGTTTGCTTAATTGTGGACCTACTGGCTCAGAAGCCCTCAAGAATCTCGTTCTTGGTGGAATCGGAAGCATCACCGTCGTCGACGGATCCAGAGTTGAAATTGGAGACCTTGGCAACAACTTCATGGGTATTTACTCTATTCTCTTCCTTGCAACGCAATGTGTGTATTCTTCTTTCGTGCGTTGAGAACTTACTTTGGCGTATTTGATGATTGAAAGTGGATAAGAAGAGTGTTGGTGAGTCAAAAGCCAAGACTGTCTGTGCCTTTCTTCAGGAGCTTAACGATGCTGTGAGGGCTCACTTTGTTGAGGAGAATCCGGATTCTTTGATTCTCACAGACCCGTCTTTCTTCTCTCAGTTCACTCTCGTTATTGCCACTCAGGTAACGAATGAAAAGATGTGTTCTTTCTCCTTAAGCATGTTTAATCTTCTCTTACAAGAAAGTGGGTGCAATTTGGACTGCAAAGTTTTAGTTTTTATGGTCCTTTGGGGTCTTTCAGCTTGAGAGTTTGATAATGGTTTGTTTTCTTTCAGCATGTTTGACCTCTCTTACAAGAAAGTTAGACTGCAAAGTTTTAGTTTTTGATGGACCATCGTTAGGATAAACCCTTTGGGATCTCTCAGCTTGAGAGTTTATATTCTAAATCAGAGAGCGCACTGATGTATACTTCCTGTCTTTGCACTGGCCATCTATGATAAGTCACAGATCTTATCTTTAGGATTAGTATGCATGATAGTTTCTACGTCGAGATTTTGTTTTTAGATTGAAACAGCTTTCCTTATTAGTTGGCCATGTGTTGATTGTAGCTAGTGGAAGACTCAATGGTGAAACTAGATAGAATCTGCCGAGAAGCAAATGTCATGCTGGTTTTTGCTCGCTCCTATGGCCTTACTGGCCTTGTTCGTATCAGTGTAAAGGTAAGCTTATGTGCCTTGTTCGTATCAGTGTTGACTGTTGAGCATTTTTCATGGTTAGTCTGCTAAGTCATATCTTTACTCGCATATCAGGAGCACACCATCATCGATTCGAAGCCTGATCATTTTCTTGATGATCTCCGCTTGAATAATCCCTGGCCTGAACTCAAGAGGTACACTGCTTCAGTCTACTCGGTCATTTTGTTGTTTTAGCATCCTTTTACCTTGTGAAGTGATTTGTACGTGATATGGAGTTTCGTTTTACTCAAATTGTGAATTGATGACGATGATATGGAAACTTAATGATTCAATGACCGGCAGGTTTGTGGAGACCATTGATCTAAAGACACCAGATCCCATCGCTCATAAGCACATTCCTTACGTGGTCATTCTTGTCAAGATGGCTGATGAATGGGCTAAAACTCATAGCAGCCACCTTCCCTCGACCAGGGAAGAGAAAAGGGAGTTTAAGGTATCCGTACTTCCTGTAACTAAGCAAACATTTAGCAAAGATTTACTCGTCTTGTGAGTCCCTGTTCTAATCTATTCCTTTTTCCTTTTAAATCTTAGGATTTAGTTAAGTCCAAGATGGTATCGATGGATGAAGATAACTACAAAGAAGCTGTTGAAGCCACTTTCAAAGTTTTTGCTCCTCGAGGAATCAGTGAGTGTATACATCTTCCTTGCCATTAGATCTGCCGTTTCTATACAATATATGCTGGATATAATGGAACTGGTAGGACTTTCAACTATCTTCATGACTATGATTAATTGCTAATCGTTCCATATGCCTCTTGATGCATATGCATAATATAGCATTTAGCATTACAGTTTAGTAGTTACCAGAAAAAGGTTTCCGAGTCTCATTTCTATATTTCTCATATCGAACCAACCCTGGTTTTTTTTTTTAATAATCCAGGCAAAGAGATCCAAGAAATTATTGATGATCGTTATGCTGAAGTTGGCTCAAACTCCTCAGCTTTTTGGGTAATGGTAGCAGCTCTCAAGGTTAGTAACTGGAAAATAGTTGAGAGCGTGTGTTGGGATTTTAGTTTATTAGATTAATTCTTTGAAATAGGTTGGTTTCTTTTGCTTCTCATGGATATGAATACTTACGCTATTGCTTGTATGCGTCACCTGCAGGAGTTCATTTCAAATGAAGGTGACGGGGAGGCACCACTTGAAGGTTCCATGCCCGATATGACATCTTCCACAGAGTTAGTTCTCCTGTTCTTTCGTTTCAGAGGAGGGATGATATTGATCCCTTTATCAGTTTAATATATAACTGCATTTATCTTTTGCAGGCACTACATCAATTTGCAGAAAATCTACCATACAAAAGCTGAAGATGATTGTCTATCCATTGAGCAAAGAGTGAAAGACATTCTAGCTAAAGTTGGTCGAGATCCAAGTAGTATCTCAAAACAAACTATCAAGAGCTTTTGCAAGAATGCAAGAAAACTGAAGGTGAGAATGCTGGAACTTCTTGTACTGTTGGTGTATGATTAGAACCGATGCATATAGAGTAAAAAGCATTGGGATATGAAACTTGTAGGTATGCAGATATCGTATGATAGAGGATGAGTTCAGCAATCCTTCTGTAACGGAACTACAAAAGTGTTTGGCTAGTCAGGATTACAGGTGCGAATGTCTTTGTCCAAATTGATCTTTTCCATAGTACTAGAGGAGTATGTTGTTGTTAGCTTTGGAGGCTCTTACCACTTGTTCTGTTTACCTCTCGCAGTAGCGCAATTGGATTTTATATTCTTCTTAGAGCTGTTGATAGATTTGCTGCGACCTATAACAAGTTTCCTGGACAGTTTGATGGGTAAGAGTTGTTATTTTATCCTGAGCAATTTGGCGTTGTCATTCTATTATTGACATATCGATTTTGCAGTGGAGATATAGAAGAGGACGCATCTCGGTTAAGAACTATTGCCCCGAGTGTTATTAACGAAATGGGTTGTGACGGCTATGAACTTCCGGAAGAACTTTGCAATGAGATGTGCAGATTTGGCGCTGCAGAGCTTCATGTGGTCGCTGCTTTCATCGGAGGAATCGCATCTCAAGAAGTAATCAAGGTTCGACTTATATCCCTGCCTCGCAAGATGGGTGATTTTGAAGCTAGACACGTCTTACCTTTTTATGTTTTTTTCCAAATGTTTTGCAGCTCATCACGAAGCAGTTTGTACCAATGCTGGGAACTTTCGTTTTCAACGGCATTGATCACAATTCTCAGTCATTGACATTATAGAAGATTCTTATTAGAGACTACTGGTGGCTACTGACAACTCCAACTTCACTTTTATCCTCGACTCGAGTTGTGAAATGGTACTTTAAATACAGTTTGGAGTTTTCATTTCTGCCATTGCACCAGACTGATTAGATCTCATTTCTCCATATAACAATTTGGAATTCCTGATGAAATGTATGTTTTGATTCTTGAGCCGCGGTTTCAAAACCGAAGAGCTCGTGTTACATATTAGCCTTATTTCTTACTGATTGGTAACGCTAAATCATATGCTATCGTCTCCAAAGTAAGGTCAAAAGACCAGATTGTTAACTTAAACAAAGTGCAGAGGTCTACAAAAGAATACAGTCTTGTGGTTGATAACAAAATTGGCAAAAGAACAGAGACGTAACCGAAACAGACAAAGCTACAAGGTTTTGGGTTACTCGGCTGAGTGTCTCTTTGAGGGATTATAAACGCTGAATTCGCCAAAGTCTCTCCGGCCACTGGCAACAAAACAATCAAACCTTTGTAAAGAACCAAGGTCCAAACAATATTTGCTTTTGACACCAAAGTTGTCTGTCTTTGGTTTCAAGTATTGCTGCTTTACCTGTGACTAACATTCCAACCACCAGGCAAATGGCGAGGATAAACAGTATCAACAAACACTTGTCTCCATCTTTGGCAGAAATCCCGAACACCATCCTCTCCATGTTCCCTTAAGAGATACTCCACAACCTGTTTCCCGTGCGGTCCATGTCCTAGCAAGGAGAGTTTCGAGTTCTCTTGGTGCGGCATATTTCCATTACACTGAGTATCATTTAGCTCTTGAGCTCCATCTCCTCCACTATCATCTGTAACAACTATCCTACTTTCTTCATTCATATCTTTCTCAGAATCTCCAGGAGCTTCCTCACCACGTTCTTCAACTGAAGAAGATACAAAACTGTTTGCATCAGTATCTGTGGGCAATACAATAATAGATCATTATTCATTAGCCTTTATCAAACAAAAACATGACAACATTATATATCATATGATTACCATTGCTACTGTTTTCTTTTTTGTCCATATGAGCAACCTCTGCAGAATATTTGAAATGGACACCTTTCTTTCTTTCCAGTTTTCGTCTCTCGTGAGGACTCAACCCAATGAGTAAAGCTCTCTCCAAATCTTCTTCAGATATGTCCCGTCCCCATAATACATCTTTACAGTCTACATATCAGAATATTTTGTTTATATCAACTGCTTGAAATGATATGAATGATATGATCCATTTCATTACCTGCAACAACTCCTCACGGCGACTAGATGGCATTCTATTCCCATGTCGCAAGTGAGTAGTTGAAGACAGAAACTGGACATGTTCCATCTGTGCCCAAACATTTATCAAGAACAAGTGGTAAAAGAGCATCCAGCTTAGCTAACTTGTTGTCCCGAGTCATTTGATAGATATCATCCAAATGACTACAAACAACAGAAGATGGAGATTGAATAGACGAAGACTCTATAGCCAAATCAGCTTGAGCTATCGAATGATATACTTCCTCAGCTGTTGTTGATTTCTGACAGGCAAGAGCAATTATAGCTTGGTCTGACAGAACATAGCGAGTGCTTTCATCATGAATCCTTGCCTGAAAAAAGAGATATGTTGATTGGCATTACAATAAGGGAAACTGTCTTGCAGCTACAACATCCACTAAGACTTTAGTTTACCATTAAGTCTCTCCATGCACAAAGTTCCCTTACAAGCTCCTGAAACTGAAAGGCGAACATCATCAACCCCATGCTTTGATATCTAATACACATAATGAAGTGAGAGTGAAGTATGTACCTTTGCATCCAAGGAGATGGAAGAGTTATCTCCATAGCCGTTTAAATGACGATAAATTAATGAGGAAGCAGCAGCACTCCCAGGAAAATCTTCGGTTTCTTTCGTGTACAACTGTAAACAGATTATGTTTGATCGTCTACTAGCCTCCAGAAGAAAATGGATTTTATCATCCGGGCTAGATGAACCTTCTGATACATTAATATTTTAGAATATGGTTCTTTAAAATCATGTTCTTCTTGAATTATAGTTGACATGATCTCCCGGTTAGCCTTACTCTTACAGCATATACAAAAAAAAATGGTGATCTATAGTATTAGATGCCTACCAATGCCTCGCTGTGTGAGCTCAGCAGTCAACTTATCAGCAATATAGAGTAGATAGTGTGCATCTGTTCTGGCGTATTGCACCATCTCTTCGGACAGTGGACGCTGTCTCCAATCTTCACGCTTCATAAGTTTAGCAAATATGAGGACTGGAGAAAACAGGACGGAGTATACTCATTGCATCATGTAACGCAATCGTATCCACCAAAAAATCCTCCTCGTGTAGAAATCTGCAAAAGAAATATATCAAATTAACAAACCTAACATTAAACTTTTTTAAAACGATCTTTAGCACTTACCTGAATCAAAGCAGTGAAACCAAGAAACGATCGCAAACTATGTTGCTCAGTATCAACTCCAAAGACTTTTTCTTTAGCCAATGTCTCTGCAAACTTCTTCAATTCAGACTCCGTCTCAACCCACAAATAAGAATCACTAATCTCCAGTGAACACTCTCCTCTCAGAAACTCAACTTCATCAAGACAAGGATTCTCTAACAAGACATTTATCTCACTTTCATACGGATGAGAGTTGTTAGGTTTCTCTGCATTGGTTTCGAATACAAACATTAGAAATCAAAAACACACATAACCACATTCAATAATCAAATCTACCTAATGAGGAAGAAGACACGTCGTCAAGCTTCTTCATGTGTTTGAAACCAGAGTAAGAGTTATCCGCAAGAACACGTTTGAAGCCGAACTGTGGTTTGGTCTCTGAATGGAGATAACACGAGCTCGGAGAAGATGTCTGCTTCCTACCGTGGCGGCGCCGCCGATAATCCGCCACGAGCAGAACTGTCGCCGCCACAAGAGAGGCTACGGTAATTACGATTCTGACTTTTTCTTTGACCTCCATGAATGTATCTTCGAATCTCAAACTGTTCGTTACTGTTTGTTTTGAGCAAACACTTGCGGCAGTTCGGTCTTAATTTTTTTTTTTTTTTTTTTTTTTCAACATTCGGTCTTAATTCTTAAAACCTTTTTTCACTTTCAATCTCTCATTGTTGAGATCTTGACACGTGTTCAAGTCTTAGGCCCGTGCAGATTACGTGTCTTGGGTTATAAACTAAACGGCCCATTAAAACTGAAGCCACATGTGTTTGGTTGGCCCGAAAATCTCCAAAAGTCTTACAACTTTATGAATTCAAAACACTTGTATCCCTATGTATTTTATTAGCAGACAGATGCAAGATATGGTGTGAAAGCCTCCTGGTCCGGTGATCTGATAGTTCACTAATGTTTCTACAGTACGAAGTATGGTTCCAAATCGGAAAAGACAAATTATTGTAAATTAATGGAAAAAATATTTATACGATATCTTCAAATGTAAAAAAAATGTTATGTGGAATTTTATAAGGTGGTTCGTTGCTTAGACGTGAATTTTCGTAAATTTGTAAAATTGTCTTATCGTTTATTTAATATTTTTTATAGTTTGTAAGAACATAATTAATCAATGTTAAAAAAATATGAGAGTGAGATTAATTGATCCTTGAGCCTTGACTTATATCACCACAAGAAGTCCATACATTTTGAAGTTTAGTGCTAAGCTCTCTTTAGTCTTTACACAAATGAAATGGACATCTCATGGAACACCATTAGTAACTAAAAGTAATATCCGATCCAGATGGGTACAAAATAAATAAATAAATGTATGCGAATGCCAAATGTCTATATCAACATGTTGACGCAGATATGGAAATATGTTAGATACGACAAATCCAGCATTAATAAATACAGTTGAAGGAATTCGGGGCCATTGGCACTGAGAGGTGAGTGTTTATGGTTAGTTTATGGGCCTTCACTTATTATTTATTTATATCAATGGACTCCATACCTGTTAGGTTTCATAATTACTGAGTCATATCAGAAATATAACTACATCGACATCAAGAGAATATGTATTGAACTGTACATTAAATTGCTATAAATAAAAGTCACAATACTAAATCGGAGATCTATACTAATAATGTTATCTTTTCTCCTTTTTCTTGTGTCCACGTCAGCAAAGAAGTAGAGACCTTTTTTTGACACCTGGCACTACGAAACACTAGTCGTACCTGCGTTTTATCAACTCTGCTTGGACTGGGCTTTTATAGATATTACAGATGGGCTTCGTAATCAAAATGGAAAGGCCGTTCAAATTTTAGGTTTCCACATCGTCTTTTTCACGACGATAATTCTAGAGCTCGCCTTTCACTTTTTTGTAACGTTTCAACCTTCATTATTATGTGCTTTACTCTGATCTCAGCGTAATTATACCACTCTTCCAACTGGAAAGAATTCAATCAACTCTTCGCATCCCCCAATAATCGGCTGAAGGTTCAACTATAAATATCCCACCTTTCGACGATGAACACCACAACTCAGACGAGATCCAGAAAAATAGTTTGTTTAAGCAATTGATTCCGACAATGGCGTCTTCATACACTATCCTTGGCGATTGGAAACTCGGACGCTGCTCCAACACTTAATCAAGGGTCCATTGGTGCGATTCTTGATATTTTACGTACTCTTGGATGAATGTTAGAAGTCAGAATGCAAGTTAAGTTTCAGAACAGTAGAAACTATGTGATATTTTACGTACTTATCACAGAGTTTCTTTCAAGCTACTATTTGTTTCACCTCAAACACAATTCAGATAAATAGAATATTAACCACCTTCAATACGTGATGAAATTACTAACGACCGAAAACAATAACATAACTGATGATCTTGAAGTTACTCTTACCATCATAGACTACAACCAAAAACCGACTCCAAGACTTGACGTCGACCATATCAGGAAACTAATAGGCCTCCAACTAAAAAAGAAGAAAACGATACATGCACAATATGCTTCGGAAATTATAAGAATGGAACCTATCTATGCTCTCTCACTTGCGGTCACACTTTCTATTTCAGCTACATTAATCAATGGGTTCATACAAATATAAACTGTCTCATATGTAGGGAAAATCATCTATGATTCAACATTATTACAATTTATTAAGGGGTTTCTTTTGTTCCGATTTTCAGTTTCATTAACATACAGTTTTGGATATTTGTTTTAATTTTCAAAATAAAAAAATATAAATATTTTCCCTCATTTCCAAATATTTTCCATAGCCAGAATTAGTTTCTTCCCAAAAATAAAATAAGAAGAATATATGAACAAAATTTCGTTACACACGTTTAAATTCAGTTTAGTCTCTAAAATAAAATTTCAAATAACATTCTTTAGACATACTGTCCACATGGTACTTAACAATATAAACATGTTCTCTAAACTAAAAATCAACTTTAGTTTATGTTTAAAATCTAACAAAATTAACTCTTATACAACTATCATCTTTTTATTTACTTTTATTGAATCAATTAGTCACAGTCATTTATGCTAATCCAATTTCAACTAAGAAAAACTTCAAAAAGAATTAATACACTACGATTGCTAACCAAAATCAAATAAATCGGTGGAAAATATTTGAACATATTTTAATTTTCATTTTCTTGAACATATTTCTTTACTAAGAACTTAAAAAGATTGTAAATTCGGGTAAGAATAAAATATACAAATCCGGCTCGTAGCGCCGAAATACCACTAGTAATGAATAATGCTCTACTCTCATGATGTATTTATCAACAACCCACTACTACCTTGCATATAAATTTCGCTATTTACAAATTTTCAAACTTTCCCTTTTTGTAGAAAGATATAGCTAGTATGTCCAAACTTTTGGTCAGCGATATTTATTATTTACGAGCAATTTAACTGAGGTATTAATTTATCTAAAAATATTAGATATTAGATGTAATGTTTTAGATTTTTTACACTTATAAAGAAAACATATCAGATTTTTGTTTCTAATGCAATATTTTCCGTTATCAACTGTTCCCCACAACTTTTAACCAATAAAATATTTATAAACACCATTATGTTTTTTGAAGTTTACAATTTGAAATTAATTTATGCATTGAAAATGTAAAACATATATTCCCTCCGTTTCATATGATTTGTCGTTTTAGAGTTAAAATTTTGTTTCATTTTAAGTGTCGTTTTATGTTTTTAATGCAAAATTTAATAAAAATATTTTTCATTTTATTTTTCTATTGGTTGAAATATGGTTATATGTATAGGTAATGATGTTTTTATTTTGAAAATATGCAAAATTAAATGTTTTTTTAATCTGTGTGCATAAACCTAAAACGAGAAACTAAAGTGAAACGGAGGGAGTATCTTTTGAAACAATTTTTTTTTTTGATAACCGTAGTGTGATCCCTAAGCCTTTCTAGTCCCAAAGATTAATCACTACGAAGTCCGCGGGATCCGCGTTTTCTTACCACTTAAGGCGTCCCGGATGGCCAAGGGGAATCAAACCTATGGCGATACTCACAGCTGTGAGCTATTTACCCTTTGACCGAGACCACTTGGTTATTTTTTTTATTCTAAAATATAGATTTTTTGAAACGGAGAGAGTAATTAATATCGAAGGGAGCTCGCTGTAAACGTGGCACTGGCACTGGCACGCAGGGGCGGAGGCAGCTGCACGAGATGGGGGTACCTGACCCCGCTAGATTTCTGTCAAAAAAAAATTACTTGCATTTCAGAAATGATTTATGGTAAAATAGAGTGTAATTAGTATACTGACCCCTATGATATTTTCGAGAACGTGACTTGACCCCATGATTGTTTCCAAAAACTCTATTAACATGCTTTTACTTTGGTCAAAGCCAAGATATACTTGTAATTGTCTAAACATTATTTTCATTTCTTTATCCTAATTGTTTCCTATTGTTTTTCTACGGCTGTCAAAAAATAATTGATACTATAATTTTTATTGTACACATAATTTTTTCCCTTTCATTCTTTATCGTAGTTTGTTTATTTTTAATTATTTAGATTAAAAGTTGTTTTAAATTATTACTTATTTAAAAAATTCAGACTACTAACAATTTTATAAGCTAATATGTGGACATATGTATATCACTTTAACATGTTTAATATTTATATTATTTTAGTTATTTTAGTAGATTTAAATAAATACTAATATTTAATTAATATTAATTAGCATTTTTTACAAATAAAATTGATCCCAGTCAAAACTTTGACTGCCCCCGCCACTGCTGGCACGTACATCTAATAAGAATCAAATCTTTTAACAACTTTGTTTCATCTTTACGTTTCAACACTAATCTCCGAGACAACGTAGGAGGCATTTTAAAGCGCGTACCTTTGTTTCAGTTGTAGAGCAAATCACGGACAACATTACCTGACTTTTTTATATCAAGTTTATAGGTTCGAATTTTGATTATTCCCGTACTTACAAAAAACCGGACATGTATAAATGTATTATACGCCGTCCCGTGCCAACACTCAGACCTGCTATAAGCGATCAAAAATAAAATACCTCTTCTTAGTTATAAAATGTTACAGTACTTAGTTTATATAGTAGAAACAAACAAAAACTAAACAACACGAAATATTAATTTTTACTTTTCCAGATAATATATTAAGTAAATCTTTAAATTTAAAAACCAGTCTATTAAAAAAAAGACTAAAACATTTAATATTTTATGTGATATAATTAAGCAAGTATAAAATAGCCAAAAAATATTTTTCTTATGACACAACCAAATTTTATTTATTTTATTGTGTTATAACAATTAAAAATGATCTATACTATTTCGGTTGCTTAAGTATGAAAAATCATAATTGCTTAACTAGCAATACGGTTTCAACCAACCATTTTTCATATTTTAGAGCTTACATAGATAAAACAAAAGAATTATGCCCTTAATAGTTTCCTGAAAATTTGATGCCATAAACCAATGTTTCAAAATTTAACGTTGGGGCACGGCTCTGATTATACGATATAAGAGAAAAAAAGTATTATATTTGGAGATGAAAGTCTTTGGGGTTCGTTTGAACATTATGGAGACCAAACCAACCATTTAAATTAGGTGTTTTCTAAAAGCACAAAGTCTCCTCTCTTACAAGCAAAGCACCTAACCTAATCGTCTTAGACTCTTACCTACCGAAGTAAACCTACCATGGTTTGTGTAGTAAACAAGGTAAATTATGTTCACTCGCCGATAACTTGAACAACCAAACCGGTTTACACATTAATATTGGTTAGTGAATGGTGAGAATGGACATTCCATAACATTATCAATTAAGCGTAACCGGGTTATCAGGATAAAAGAATAAAATAAAAACACATAAAAGAACAAGGCGTACCTTTCATGAATGATTTTAACAAATTGACAGTCTGTGCATACGTTGGTGCATATGTACGTTGTACATGCTTAAATGACACTCTACATCACCTAAATTATTGGAGCATGTGTATGAATAATAGTATACCTATAAAATACATGTATGATGTACATGCACATGTTTATGCATATGTAACGTAGCTTTCTACTTCGCTTTTTGGTATGTGATTTCAATTTGATTCGTTTGACTTGCTCGTAATACGTAAAAATTATATATATATAATCTGCATATACGAACTGATTGGTTTATGGTAACTCAAAATTGTTTTGTATTAATAAATAAATGGTCTCGAGTTGATTGATGATTTCTCGAAAAAGGTTTGGATCAGGTTCTTAAGGACTAAAGATGAAACGTATGAGAACATCTCAGAATGGAAGAAGCTCATTGAAACTCAGACAGGAAAGAAAGTGCTTACGCACAGATAATGGTTTCGAGTTTTGTAACAATCTGATGGATACTATGTGTAAGGAAGCTGGGATTAAGAGACATCGAACGTGTACGTATACTCCACAGCAAAATGGAGTAGCAGAGAGAATGAACATGACGATAGCAGATAAAATTCGTTGTATGCTAGCAGAGTTAGGACTAGAGAAGAAGTTTTGGGCAGAGGCTGCTGCCATAGCAGTTTATTTGATTAACTGTACTCCTAGTGCTTCTATCGAGTTCAAAATCCCTGAAGAAGTGTGGTCTGGGGTTAAGGTGGAGTTTGGTCATCTTAAGAGAATCGGTTGTGTGGCCTATGTTCATACAGTTCAAGATAAAATGAGTCCAAGAGTGTTGAAAGGTATTTTCATGGGTTATCCTCAAGGCACGAAAGGTTATAGAGTGTGGTTGGTCGAGGAAGAAAAGTCGACAATCAGCAGAAACGTTGTGTTTGACGAGAGTACATTGTACATGAAATCTAAAAGAAAAGAAGTTGCTAGCGAGTCCAAGATCAAAAAGATGACATTCAAAGCTGATTTGATTCAGGGTCCTTCTCGGAAAGATTCCACTTTTGAAGTTGGATCGTCTTCAAAATCAGGGAACACCGGTGAAGGTGGAGTTACTTCAAGCCAGAGAAGAAATTCAGATTCGGAAGAAAGTGAAGAAGAACCTGAAGAAGGATCAGAAGCTCAGGAAGAGTCACTAGATGATTATCTATTTGCTAGATATCGAGTGAGGAGACAGACGAAGCCTCCTGCCATGTTTGAAAGTGGAGACTTCGTAGCCTACGCTTTGATGTGTGCATATGACATTATAAGTCAGGAGCCAAAAGCTTTGGCAGAAGCAAGGCGTAGCAAGGACTGGGATAAATGGAATGCTTCGATGAAGGAAGAGAAAGATTCATTGGATAAGAATCACACTTGGGACATTGTTGATAGACCTCCAAGACACAGAGTCATTGGTTGCAAGTGGATTCATAAACTGAAAGAAGGAATTCCAGGTGTAGAAGATCCTAGATACAAGTCTAGACTGGTTGCTAAAGGGTTTACTCAAGTAGAAGGTGTTGACTACAATGAGATTTTTGCTCCAGTGGTAAAACATGTGTCTATAAGGATCATCTTGTCTTATGTGGTGAATGTAGATGCTGAGTTAGAACAGATGGATGTTAAAACGGCTTTTCTACACGGAAATCTTGATGAGACTATCTACATGGAACAGCCAGAGGGATATATTGCTAAAGGTGATGGGGGGAAAGTTTGTCTTCTCAGAAAGTCGCTTTACGGGTTGAAACAATCTCCAAGGCAGTGGAATTTGAGGTTTGATTCTTTCATCAAGAAGATCGGGTTTACTAGATGTGTTAAAGATCCTTGTGTCTACATGAAGAAGTCTAAAGCAGGAGATAATATATATCTTCTTCTTTACGTGGATGATATGCTAATAGCTGCTAAGAGCAAGAAGGATATACAAATTTTGAAGAAAAGCTTGAGCTCAGAATTTGAAATGAAGGATCTTGGATCAGCGTCAAGGATTCTTGGGATGGATATTATGAGAGATAGAAAGAATGGAATGTTGAAACTGACACAGAATAGATACATTGGACAAGTTTTGAAAACTTTTAGAATGGAGTTCTGCAAACCCGTCATAACTCCCATGAATTCTCAGTTCAAGATAAGGAGTTTAACTGAAAAGGAATGGATGGTGGAAGCTAAGGTGATGGATTCGGTTCCATACGCAAGCGCAGTGGGGAGTCTTATGTATGCTATGGTTGGTTCTCGACCTGATCTCGCATTCGCTGACTGGTCAGCATGTTTATGTCTAAGCCAAGCAGAGAACATTGGGAAGCTGTGAAGTGGATACTACGGTACCTACAGGGAGCTAAAGATATTTTCTTAACGTTCACTAAGTCCGATAATTTCAATGTGGAAGGATTTTGTGATTCAGACTATTCTACTGACCTCGACAAAAAAAAGGTACGGTACCATAGGAGGTTGGACTTTCTCAACGTGGTGTATAGCAATGAAAAAGAAAGTGGTTGTAGCTCACTTCAAACGGGTTTCATACGAGGGTCCCGCGTACTGTGCCGTTCAAACTCCGTTTCACTCTTGGGACTGATTTGCCCGTTGGTTTGACAAAGATCAGTAACTGGATATGTGTTTAAAGTGGGAGGAAACACAGTAAGCTGAAGATCCACACTACAGCATGTCGTAGCGTTATCAACGACAGAGGCTGAGTATATGGCTCTAGCCGAGGCTACCAAGGAAGGATTGTGGTTGAGGGAGTTCTGTAGTGAACTGGGATTCGATTCAGAGGATTTTAAACTACTTTGTGACTCACAGAGTGCTATTTGCCTAGCTAAAAATCTAGTTCATCATGATCGTACTAAACATATTGCGAGGAAGATTCATTTTATCAGAGACATTATCGAGTTCGGCCTAGTCAAGGTTTTGAAGATACATACTAGCCTAAATCCTGCAGATATGTTGACAAAGACGTTAACTGGAAGTGCGTTCGAGAAGTGCCTCGTAACGCTGGGGGTCGTCGCCTGAGTGTTCCAAGAGATACTCCGAGATGGCTTTGTTGTTTGGGACATCTCATCAAAAGGAGTATAAGAAAACAATGAGAAGCAGATATGTTAGTGATCAGCTCTCATTGAAAACAACAAGAATAACTAACGAAAGGGATAAAGGAGAAGTGGCCTTACGTTGAGGTTACGGGTACATCTCCAAAAAGGCAGAGGTGCTCATTAACTGCAAGTGAGCTAATCAGTGGATGAAACTGAGATAGTAACAAGGACTGAGAGATGTTGTTTGATTCTTACAGTATTCGAGATTGGTGAGTTCTCGTGGTGGTTCTACAGTTGGTTTAAAAAGGGTCTGAGTCGTCGGCTCTTCAGGATCAGGTTGAGAAGATACTACAGATTCGGGGATTTTGAAATCAGCTGGGAGAGTAAGAGCCGAAGATCTTACTGGTTCAGGTCCGTCAAGAAGAGGATCTGGGTTGCTTATTGAGTCTGGAGGAATCAGAAAGGAGGTTTCAGTTTCTGGATTGAAGTTGTTTGAGCCTGAATGACTGGATTGGGATTTTTCAGTCATGGTTAGGATTGTGTTCCGTCGTAGAGAACAGTTGTGTTTCGGCGGAAGAGTTTTGTTTTGACCTAATCGACAAAGGTGGAGATTTGTGGAGTGTTGTCGTTTAAGGTCAGGGCCACTAATGGGCTTACGGATTGTTAAAAGGAAACTGGTTAAAGCCGAACGGCCCAAGAGAGATTCAAAAGGGGATATGGTTGTTACACGGGACCCACACTGTAACAACCATCATCGTCTCCATCATATAAACAGAGGAGAGAAAAGTTGGAGCGAGGATTACACAGAGAAAAGAGAAAAGGGAGATTCTACGAAAGCGGAAGGAGAAACTGATCAAGAATAGAGAGATCCAGTAGTGGTCTTCGTCATCAGAGGTGTCGGAGGTTGATAGCGAATCATCTCTATCGTAGTCACTTTCGTAGTCTTCTCCGAAGAGTTCTCGGTACATTCTCTTGTAGTACCTGCGCATAAAGTAGATCACGTGAGATCTCGAGCTATTGTATCACATTGATCAATAGTGAAGTGCATGAGAGTTTTGTTCTCTCCCCAGTCAGTAGGAAACGAAGACTGGGTAAACAATTTGCTTGTGTTGATTGCTTTACATTGATTCGAAGATCGATCACTAGTTAAGATCAAGATTAGGTTAATAATCGGCTAAGTGAATTGGATCAAGATTGCAAACGAACCTACACTGATACCTTAACATAAAATTTAAGACACTTATACAAATGAATAGTAGTACATCCATGAAAGACGAAAAAAACATAAAAATATTTTAGGATTCAACGGGCTCCGGAGAACACTTATCAAGGAGAGATCTTAAGTGGAATAAAATAAAGAAATCCTAAAATAAATTTGGATAACATTGATCCAATCAAATTCATTTTTTTTCCTGTCAGTTTGTTTATCTAAGTAAATTTTGATTGAACTGACTCCTGCGAACTGATGCTATGACTAATGGGCACATGCATCCATGTAATATTTTAACATGATTTTTTTTTACTTCAGAAATGTCCATGAGAGTCTCTAAAGATTAAAGAATTACTTATTAAAAAGGGATCCAGAAATTAATGAGTATGACATCTAATGACTGTCATGTATCCTCGTACAACGTATATGTGGTTCCGTAGGAATAATTAGGGGTGGACACTTTACCCGATATTCGAAATGGCATCCGAACCCGATCCGAAAAATTTGAACCAAAATTCGAACCGAAGTAGCAAAATATCCGAACGGGTATTGAATTAGGAGAGATTGGATATCCGAACCCGAATGGGTAATATTCGAACCCGAATGAATATCCGAAAATAACTGAACATATGTATAATTTTATATATTAAAACAGAAGTCATGATTTCTTTCATGTGTGATATTTTAAAATGGTCTTTCTCCTAGAATAGTATTTACATTATTTTGTATTTGCATAACCTAATCCTAACAATATAGTTAATTCCCCTTTTCCAGCAAGATTAAACAAAACAATTATTTTGATTTATCAGTTCGTGTTTAGATTCTTTACGTGAGGGATCGAGTGCTCCGAGGTTCTTGGACAATTAATCAGCCCACTACCAGTATAGCATAGCTATTAACCTTTCTTCATAAAATTGCAGTCCCTGCAGTTATTATTGAACTCTAAACCTAACGTAAAACAAACTATAACATGAAATTATCAAACTAATTTGAGCTTATTCTGTTCTGATTATTTAGCTAGGCTGTTACATAAAAAATTTCTGGTCTAACGTTGATGATAAATAAGATTCATAATCAACAATATATAGTAACTTAAAATAAAAAGTTTAACTTTTTTTTCTTTTAAATAGTTGAATCATGTGTTATGATTTCAAACAATACAGAGTAAGTCACTTATAATATACTTTAGACACTAACACAATGCAACCATTAAAACAGAATTCATAACTTTTTACATGCGTAATTTTTTTATTTGATCTATCATTTAAATAAGATGTTTAAAAAAAGATCCATCATTAAAAAATTTTAATTCATGTATTTTTGTATTTGTTTTACATCATTAATGATATATTGCAAATATGAGTGTTCAACCCGGTAAAAGCAAACCAACAAAAACTGAACCAACCCGAAATAGAAAAAGTGATTTGGATTTGATAATACCGAATATACCGAATGAATGTTATTCTTAAGAAGCCGTGGCATATGAAAATGTTTGGTATATAAACCGATCAAACCGAATAAACCAATCAATTAAAATATAGTAATATAATTATATGTAAATTATATAATTTAATTAATAACATATGCATAACAATATCTTTTTGAAAAGTATAAATACCACTAAAACAGGAAATATTTTGAAACTAATCTTATAATTACATGGTATATTATCATTTGTGTCACTAAGATTTAATTAGTTTCCGAAGCATAGGTTATGCCAAAACAATATATTAATTTATATATTACAAACACAATTAGTCGCTTTATATAACAAACTACGTCTATCATATTTTATGGCCCATCTCATTTCACACATTACCACATTACGAACATTAACCAAGCAAGTAAAAAAATATACATAGAATACATTATCATACATTTTACAACAAAATTCATTGGACATGAATTTTTTTTTCATGTTTATTAAATTTTACATATATTATAATGTCTAATAATAAAACAAAAAATCTAACAAAATAAAATATAATAAGTAGCTGCAAATACAATTGTAAAATAAATTATATAGTTTAAAATTTTATTTCATTGGTTTAAGGTAGTAAAGATTAATCATTGTTAGATAATATGATTTTTGTTATTTAAAAAAAATCTTTATAATTTTAAAAGTTAACATCGACAAATATTTAAATATTTAACATATGGAAGTATAGTATTACAACATTAAATTATATCTATTTAATTTATACTATTTATAAATCCAATGGATCATCTATTGTTTAAATCCAATTATTAATAGCCCTATAAAAATTTCTGGTAGGCCAAAAATTTAAATGATAAGATTAGAGATTAAATGTAACATGATTTTCTAGGAATGGGTCCATTAGGTCCATTTTTAAAAAAAAAATCACACATAAATCTAGGTTGTGACTTCTATTTTAATATATAAGATAATCAAACAAAAAATCAAACAAAATAAAATATAATAAGTAGCTGCAAATACAATTTTCGGTTCAAATTATAATGTGTGGTAATATTTAGTTACTATTCGCTTCAGTTAGTCGCTTTATATAACAAATTACTACTATCATATTTTTTGGTCCATCTCATTTCACGCATTACCACATTACGAACATTAACCAAGCAAGTGAAAAAAATTATACATAGAATACATTATCATACAGTTTACAACAAAATTCATTGGACATGAAAATAATTTTTCATGTTTATTAAATTTTACATATATTATAATGTCTAATAATCAAACAAAAAATCTAACAAAATAAAATATAATAAGTAGCTGCAAATACAATTGCCAGTTTGAAACAATTAATTGGATGACAAACAACTAAAAGATAACACTACTGTATTTATACATAAGTCATATACACTTTTGAAAATATGCTTAATGTTTATAATATATCACTAAAAATGTAAAATAAAAAATTATATAAATATAAATAAAAATAAACATCCGCGCGGTTGCGCAGGTCGAGATCTAGTTAACCTTATATTTCTAGTTTACATCACTCATTTTATATAAAATATTTATATTGGTACTACACATATTTTAAGTTCATATGATATACATACAATTACGGAGAAAATGATTTGCTACTCACTTAAAATGCATATCAAGTTTTTTATTTCAAAAATTAACAAAAAGTTACATCAAAAATTTAAAAACAATAACCAAATTAATGTCTTTTTAGTTTCAAAATATTATGTCCAAATCTATTAACCATTCAATCTATTAAAAATAAAAAATAATTAAGTGAAAGTTATATTTTTAAATACAAGAAATTTGAGAAATGAAAATTTAATTTTGTTTTTTTCAAAATCTAAATATCCGAACCCCATCCGAAATAACTGCACCCGAATTAAAAATATCCGAACCCGACCCGAAGTACAGAAATACCCGAACGGGTTCTACCCCTCTATACCGAAATATCCAAAAATCCGAAATACCCGACCCGAACCCGAACGGATACCCGAACATCCACCCCTAGAAATAAGTCCCATTAACATATATCCAAAAGAGTACCAAAATAAAGTACCATCAATCTTGGAGGTTTCACTTCATTCTTTATTTTTTTCAGGTCGCAAATGAATCTCAGATTTATGGTATTATAATAGTAATGCTTATACATTTGGCTGAAGCTAGATTGAGAACCTTTTACTGGATAGCTAATCAAACTAGCAAGCAAATATGACACTGAAAACAAAAATAAATTCTATAAAGGTATAAAACCCAAAAGAAAAAAAGAACAAAGATGAATAATGGTAAATCGATAGCGTGGTACTGGCATTTACTATACAATAGAACTAAAAGTGCACTTTTACCAAAAAAAAAAAACAGAACTAAAAGTGCATAAACCGAACTATTTTGATTTTATGAGCTCGGGTCATGTGGTATATTGTTCTTGAATACAAGTTTACACACAAAAATAACATCATCATATGACACGGCATGAACTCGTGATGTCGGAACCATCCACATGCTCTTACTTTATGCTTGACACGTGATGGAAACGGAAAAGCATCACATGATTGAGCAGTATCTAATCAACTGACTTCCCAATTAGATAACGACACATGTCAAGTGACAGACCCTATCACGTGTACTTTATTCCGACCGTTCCCTCTCGCAAGTGCCCCTCCCGTCACTCCGTCAGTAGCGCATTTTTTCTTCTATAATTTAATTTATACTAGACCCTGTCAACGCGGATATGAATTTTCAGTTTTAAATTATTTATTTTATTAAATAATGTATTTGTAATATTCGTTCATATTATATTTATTAAGTAAATATTTTTTTTTGCATCTTAAACTATCTATTTTTTTTTACGAATGTGTGATATCATATAAAAAATATAAAAAAATGAGTATAGAGTTAATTAGATCATTTTAAAAACAGAAATTTTTCTTTCGTGTGCGATATCATATAAATAATGATCCGCCCAGTTAACAAAAATCATGATTATTTTATGTGTAATTTTTTCTATTTTGACCATTTCCTTAAAATTATATTAAATTTTACATATTTTAATTATAATATTTTTAATATCTTTACCTTTTTATTTGAAATGCAACTCAATATTTTTTTAACAATTATAACAAAAATATTTTTTATATTTTTTTTTGAAAAATATGAAAATTACATTTTAAATAAAAATTATCCTAAAATATGATAAGTTTTGATGTAAACGAAAACTCAAATTATGTCAAAAATAATGATATTCAATGATAATAACAATTTTAATTGATTATTTTTTAAAAAATACATTTACAAAAATATTGTTTGAAAGAAAATTCATTTATCTTTCAAATATAAAATGAAAATATTATAATTAAATAATAAAAAATATAAATAAAAACCATAAATTTAGCAAATGACAACTGAGTTATATTATGCTAAAATTTTCTTTCTAACAATTTATCAAATGACAAATGAGTTATGAGCAAATAATACTATATAATTTTTAAAAACATAGACATTCTTAAGTATTTTTTGAATAAATAATTATTTATAAATTTAATCAACTGAAAATAATATCCGTACAATTGTGTAAGTCAAATTCTAGTTTTATCGATGCGTGTTATATATTAGTGTTGTGTTATATATTAGTGTTGCATGTTTTAAGTAACATTTTAATGATGCACGTTTATCAAATGACAAATAAGTTATGAGCAAATAATACCATATAATTTTTAAAAACATAGCCATTCTAAAATATTTTTTGAATAAATAATAATTTTTAAATTTAATCAATTAAAAATAATATCCGTACAATTGTGTGACTCAAATTCTAGTTTTAGTGATGCGTGCTATATATTAGTGATGTATGTTTTGGGTAATATTTTAATGATGCATGTATTTTTAAATCTCCATTATTAAAATTATGCACGTAAGGATAACTCATGAGTTTTTTTTGTTGATTAAATGACATTATGTCCAAATTTATTTAAGGATATTTTATTAAGGTAACTGAAAAAGACAAACAATAAAATAGGAAATAGGAAGTTTAAATTCATTTAAGCATATTTAAGACAAATAATAAATTAGGCAGTTTTATTCGTTTTAGGATATTTCATAAATGCAACTGAAAAAAACAAACAAAAAAATAAAGGGAGTTTAATTAATGAAATAAGAACATTTTCAAATGGATACTTTTATTTTAATAATATAGATATTTGACAAAGCTACCCCTCCCGTCACTCCGTCAAGTACATGATTCTTCGTGTTTAGGTGTTTGAGCAATATTGTTAATATACTATGTAACAAACATGGTCAGATGAAGTGCTCTTCTCGGTAAAACTTAATTAAAGTTAGCCAGATTATAGTTTATTTTGATTATAAATTCTACTCTTCATACCATTGAACAAGAGCTCGAAAATAAACATATATTAGTAATTCGGTAATTGTTAACACTTTATATATTTTATTTCAATTGATTAATATGGTTTAAAGGTATTTCTCTAAAATTAACGAATAATTGCGAAGTTAATATTTGTGTATACTTTCTATAGCAAATGAAATGTACGTATAACAATTTAATAAAATGCGAATTTCTTGGTACACCAAAACAGCTGAGGAGTATAGCATTTTAAATTTAATTATGATCTATAGTTGTGATGATTTGGTGATATATAACTGAAAACTGTCGTTCATTAACCAACCAAAGCAATGCAAACGACTTGGGAATGCATGTGGGAGTAGTTGCTAATCACTCATAAGTTTCATTGGCTTGGACGCTTTAAGTCATGTGTCACATGTTTATACTATTATTTTTCTCAGTAAGAAATTAATTGTTTTAGTCAAATAGATGGGATAAATCATTTCATGCTACCTCAATGATTATTTTTGTGTACGACTTCAAATCTAACCGGGTCGGAGATCGCATTCTATACAAACGCGAGGCTCTCTCTCCCCTCTCTCTCCCTTCTCTCTAACAAAACCCTAATTTGTTGCGCCGCTCTCAGCTGGTGATGGCCTCCGGTGGTCTCGCTGCCCTCGCCGGCTGTCTCTCCTCATTCTCTCTCTTTTCTTCCCCTCCTCTGTCTCGCCTCCTTCTTCCTCTCTTTAGCTCCACCGATATACTTACGGTTGTGGTCTCTTTGTTAGGGTTCTGAAGCAGTGGTGAGGCGTAGCTGTGAGAGCGAGGTTTGGGGGCTCTTCCGAGGATGTTTTCGAGACATCGCTTAGATCTGGCCAGATCTGATAACAAAGGTGAGCGATGGTGCTCTGGTGGTGGTGCTCTGGGTCACCGGTGTTTCTTCCGGCGTTAGTTAGTGGTGGTTGATGACAAAACCCTCGTTCTTGGTTGGGGGTGCTCGTTTTAGGGATTTCTCTTCTGATCCATCTGTCTTTCATCACCAGTGAGAGGTGGCTGGTTAAGGAATCAATTTTGGATCTCAAGTGGGTGCTCTAGTGGTGGTGGTGATTCTCTTCTTGCCGTTCTTCTTGCAGGTTTGTGCAGCAGCTCCTTGTGGCTAGAAGGCGTTGTTGCCTGTCTCTGAGGTAGGGCTGAGTTCTCCTTCTTCGTTAAATCAGAGTTGGCGTTCTGATGTTGCGGGTTGTTGGAGCTTCTTTTTGCGGTGAAGGGCCAAGCTCCGGTTCTCGGATCTGTCGGTTATTGTTATCCTAGGTTGTAGTCGTCCTTGGACTGCAATCCCGGTGGCAGCGAGTGTTGCTAGCATCTCTGCAGATAGGGTGTAGTTCTGCGGTTCCTTGCCCTGTGGTGTTAGCGTCCCTTTCCCGTGCAGAGTCTGGTGGATGTGGCGGGGTATCATCCATTGGCCTTTCCAAATAAGAGCGGTTTATGTTGAAGCTGGGGTGTTGGTGGATCCGGCGGGGGTCTTAGGGTTACTGGAGTAGTCAGGGGCCTCTGAACTTCAGGTAGGAGGAGTAGAGGTGGATGTTTGCGGTGTTCGTGAGCTTGAGCTTCGACAGGCTCTGGTTCGTCTTCACCGCCTCGGTGCAGCCCCATTGTCGTCTACTGCGACTCCGTGTTCCCGATGGTGTCTTCGCATCAACAGGTGGTAGGGCTTTGTAGTAAGGCCATTTTTTGGAGGCGAGTGCTTGGACAAGCCATTATATACCGGCTCGTTCTCATATGTTTACTGGTGCCTTCCTTTGAAGCTCCTGATCCTGCGTGTTGTGCTCTCCAGCCAAACCCTTCAAGTGCTTCCTGTGTGGTCTTTCCTCTTGCTCTCGGCTTCATTCCTAAATCGTGTTTTCCTTTCTGTTTTTTGTTGTTGTGATCTGTAGTTTCATTTTGTTGTTGTCTTCTACTACTAGTTTGTCATTGTAAATTCTGTCACTAATTTGAAAAAGGTAATACAAACTTAACATATTTACCAAAAAAAAAAATCTAACCGGGTCGCACTGCATCTATGTGTGCATCTTAAGGTATGAATGCAAAACGGGAGATAGACAAGACAAATGCAGATATGGATACAGAAAAGACTACATTTAACACTCATTCACCAAATAAATGCAGAACTTAAAAGAATTAATAAATAAAATAAAATGCTGCATGCAGATTATTGTGATGTTGTTTTTTTGTTCTGCAAGTAAGTGTCCGAATGGAGGAGTGAGACAAGTGCAGTTCTCCTGCACATGTAATTCTCCCGCACTACATTCACCATTCACCATTTTCTGTTTGTAAAAGCAGTTCAAGCGGGAGATCTGCATGCAGTTCAATATTTTTTGTCTTTTTGTGAAAAAAGCAGGACAGATCTAATCCGCCAACATTTGGTAGTGTTGATCTGTTTTTTTTTTGGTTTGTCAATAAATAACTTTGTTACAACACATAACTTAAAAAATATATTTATCTACTTTTATGAATACAATATTTTTATTTTTTTTTATTTACAACTTTAACAATACAAAATTATCATTCTCTACTTATTATTTTTTGTCATATAATATTTAATTTTTATAAATAAGAAAATAAAAGAAGTATAAGTATCTTATAAAACATTTACAGGCATTTCGGCCGATCCTATAACATCTAAGATATTTGTTTAGATATCTAAGTGTCATTTTTATTGTTTTAATATATGATCTATAGTTTTGAACTGATTTTGTCATTCATAAGTTACAATAAATTATTTGATATGGTTCTCTTCTGCATGATCCGCTTGATCTACACTTGTCATGCTTGATCTACACTTGTCCTGCTTGATCTGCATGATCTGCTTGATCTGTCCTGCTTGAACTGCTTTTACCATTCGAAGCCTAAATAGGAAAAGAAGGAAGCTGACGAAAGCAGGTGACCAATAATAGCTTCTTTTTTTTTTCTTTTTAACCTATTATCTATAAGTATTATAATATTATATTTTTATTACAAATAAGTTATAATATACATTCAGTATTACTTAGTAAAAAGTTCACTTATTCTTTAAGAATATATTGACATATACATGTATTTTATTTTTTGTTCATAAATAAAATAACAACACTAAAGAATCTTTATGTAAGGTTTAAATGAATAAAAAAACATATATGCTATAATTGATTTTTATATTGATGATGATTAAGATAAACAAATAATTACAGTTGCATACAAATATTAAATATCAATTTATAATATTTTTTATAGAAATCATTTAAATGAATTTATGCATTTTAATAAATGCTTATATATATAAATTTAAATAGTGACTTTTATAGAAATAATTTAAATGAATATATGCACTATATATATAAATACATATTTATATATGTGCGTGTGTATTAAATTCTATAATATTTTTTCATAAACACTTATGTATATTTAGTTGACAAATTCATAAATTTAATATAATTTCACCAAATGGTATTTAGACACATTATTTTTGTGGAGCAGGTGGGATGTGAAGACCAATAACGTACGAGCATGTTTTTTTTATTAGTTACTTATAAAAAATCTCATTTAACTCATTTCACTAACTTTTAAACTAATCAAAAATCTCTTTAAATGTATGATTTAATATTCTTATTTCTCATTTATATAACAATTTATTTTTAGCTGAGTTTATTTATAGCAATGATATATAAAATAGATACTCTTATTTATATTATCTTCTATAAATATGCTAATAGAAAATTAAATATTTATATAGTTATTTACATAGAATGAAGTATTTAAGATATTTATTTAAATTTTAAATATTTATTGATAAATATCATATTAAAATAAATATGAAATTTAATATTTTAAGTATATATTTATTTTTCAAATATTTATATTTTATATAAATTTGGACATTCAGATCGGTTTTTCAGATATTTTTCAGATTTTTCACCTGTTTGAGTTCGGTTTATAATACTTTCGGTTCATATATGTTTTATAATACCCTACAAAAGTGCGCATTTCGGGTGTCGGTTCGGTTCACTCCGGGTATTTTGGGTTTCAGGTAGTTCGGATAGTGGGCTAGAGGATCCATTTACTACTTGACCTATATTCGGTTCGGTTCAGTTCTGATTCGATTCGGTTATATCATATGTATATATAATTAATATTTTTATATATTCGGGTACCTGTTCGGTTTTCGGTTCGGATATAGAAATATAGGAACCGTTCGGGTATTTGAGGGTTTTGGTTCGGTTTTGGTTCGGTTTCAGTTTCGGGCATTTTTGTTCAGTTCTGGTTCGGTTCTTCGGCTCCGGATTTTTTGCCCCGGCCTATACAAAATCCATTCATATATTGTTTTACATTTTGAACTTGGTACGAGTCAGTTTTTTGGTTCGGTTCGGTTTAAAATTCAGGTTAAGGATTTTATGTCCTGCCCTAATTAACGTCCTTGGATCTTAATTGGATTTTAATTTGGACTATAGAAATAATTAAAGGGAAAAAGGAATACTCTTTGTCATTTTAATGAATTTTATATAATTTTTAAGTTTCAATATATTTATTAGAATGATATTTTTTTGTTGTAATTGTGTTTACCTTTTACATAATGTTTAAACTTTCTTTGTATTTATTAAATTAATAAAAAAAATTGATAAGAATTTGTATTTTTGTTTTAGATATTTAATTTACAAAATTATTTTTAACATTTGGTCAAATACACTAATTCGATAAATTAGCTTAACCGGTTAGATTTCCATTTTTTCTGCATGATCTGCTTGATCTGCATTTGTTCTGCTTGATCTGCGTTTTGGGTTTGATCTACGTGTTTTTGATCTGCATGCCATTCGAAGCCTAAGTTCTTTAACTGATAGAAAGACAGTGTATAACTTTGTTTCCTAAGTCGACTTTATTGAAAGTGCAAGACGAGTCTGTTACAGAGAGTAATACATACAAGTACAATGATTTTATTTATTTCACAAAATACTACAACACGATATAATGAAGGTTTATTTTTACATAGATAAAGTGTCTTACTAGCTCTCTTCCGAATTGACTAACATGTCACATTCCAGACAGAGACACTAGCCTAACACGTTCCTAAATCAAACTAACCCAAGAACCCCTCTGGCCCCCTCATGACCCCTAGCCCTTATGCTTTGTGTCTACTCTAATTCAATACCAAAGCCCTTATGCTTACGGCCTTCTCTTGAGGTGGTACGTATCCCAAGGCACGTCTGTGTCTACTTATACATGTAGACTTCGTGGCTTATTCTTGCCAACTTCTCAAGGAAGAGATATTCACAAATCTTCCTTTATGGAATATTTCCAAAACTTCTTCAAATCCTTTTGGAAATCTTCCCTTGATGATTTACCCTTCTCCAAGGTAAATCATATCTTGTTTAGCCTCCAAGTATCTTGTAGTTTAGCTTTACGTCGGCTCCAAGTCCAGTCTTCAAGTCAGCTACACAGCTTCACTTCACGTAACATTTCTTGTATGATTTCATGTAGTAATTCATGAATTTATGTAGTACTTCACGACTGGTACATAGACACTTTGAGATGTTATTTTTCTTCGGCTTCTAAAACTCAGTCGTCTGCACTAACATTTATTATGAGTTTAGTAATCACCATTTCCAGTTCACTGGCGTCTATTATAATCTCAAATTTTAGAATATGTTTTTCTTTTGTTTAACTAATTTTAGGATATGTTTGAAGTTTTTAATTAAAGAGTGTTAAGAGTTTACAAGAATGATTGGTTATTTTATATGTTCATATCAAACACGAGGTTGATTGTGGCAAATGCTGATTGTTAATTGTCTATAATCCACATTAAAATTTCAAAAAGGAAAGTTACTGATTTTTTTTTGTTAAAACTATTTTGACATACAAAATGATAGCTAAACCTTTTTAGACGGCATATGAATATATGATCGACATGAAAAAAATTAAAACATACCTCTAAGATTGGTGACAAAAAGTTATTAGTTAAAATATATTTCAGTTTTTTTTTTAACCACTCTCTCTTACTGCTATTTTTTTAATATAACTATTATTAGGCCTGGGACGGATCGGGTATTCGGACAATTTTAAAGTATACGGATCCGGATCCTTATCCAGCGGATTCATACTTTTACTACATTTATCCGGATCCGGGGTTCTCGGATATCCGGGTGTCGAATATCATTCTAAAAATTGTAATATCTGGCGGATATCCGGATCCGGATTTGGATTCTTAAAATAAATAAAAAATAATATTAATATATATAAAATATTAACAATAATTTTTAAAAAAATATATATATATAATATTTTTAATTATTTCTATGTATAATATAACAAAATTTACATGAAATATATATATACTATTATAAAAATAAAAATATATAAAATAAAATTAATTTTTATATATAGATATTACTATTTTTAAAATAGTTATTAATAAAACTTACGGATCTAGATATCTGGACTAAAAGAATCAAGATATCCGGATCCGGATCCGACTTTGACAGATTCAACATTTTACTATCCGGATTCGGATTCGGCCCTTCTGAATATCCGGATTTTCGGATCGGATCCGGATCGAATCTCGGATCGAATCCGGATCTCGGATAAAAGTCTCAGGCCCTGACTATTATGGTATCACTTACTGTATTCTATTTTTGCTAGAAGCCTACAACATTCTCACTGTTTTGTATCACCACTCAGTTCTACTATACCAAGTTCCAACCGGACTTTACTTTTCAATACTACCTACCCGGTTCTAGTAAGTCGGTCTATATAAGAAAAATGTGTAAAATTTAAATTTGCTACAATTTAAACTAGATTTTTCAAAGTAGTTAGAAAAGATTTTAATTATGTTGGCAAGAAAAAATTAAGAACATAGAAATAAAACGGTGAAAATGAAAAAAAAAACATAAGGATAAGCGAACGAGACATTTTTGTCATCTTCTTTTACTTCATTTTTTCCCCATTCATTTTTTTTTTCTTTTTCGATTTGGCTTATCTTAATTTCAAATCATTTTTACATAGTTGCAAGCTTTTGAAGTTAATAAAAAAAAAAAGAAGTTGTAACCATAATAGTACTAGCTACAATCTGCCGACGTGCAAAGTCATATATAAGAAACAAGACAAGCCAATCGTCTCACGTCATTTATTTTGTCAACAAGAGAGCAAGTAGATTTATTTTAGTACCGTAGAAGCTTGCAAAAGTCAAATGATGATTACTTTAGAAGAACCAATTTTTGATCGAATATGGTCCCTTACTTTTTCTTTACTATTGGAATTAGGTATATCCAAACCCCAACTCAGACTTCTTGGCTGTAAATGGAAATGATATTCATGGTGTAACTAATATTTTCATCAATTAAAGAAAGTTAGTTAAATAACGAATCTTATCAATGTGTGTGCCGTGTAAGATCATGTGTTATCTGGTGAGGTAAAGCTGAGGACCACCTTACCTTTTGCATCAACCGCTTCCTTTCATCTTTGCCTTTATTCTTTCAACCTCGACCGACGTTACACCGAAACAAAACAAAATCCTCAAAAATTGATTTATGTACTCAATTATATATTCAAGTTGTGATGATCAGATTATATATAGATATATCTAATATTAGAAACACTTAAAATATAAACATAAACACGCACAAAAAGGCGAAAGACAGATTTAAATATAAATATAAACACACACAAAAGGGCGAAAGACAGATTTTGGAAATATTATAGATTTATAGCACTACTAATTCGTATACACTATCTGATATAGTGGTGATAATATTTGGTATCCTAACGCCAGTTTGTTAATTCTATAAACACAAAAAGAAATATTTCTCAATATAAATAACTTATTTGTATACTTTATGTTCAATAAATAATTAACAACTACATCAATCTCATACGCATGATACGGGTCAAGATTTAGTTTTAAAGTCTTTTAGTAAACTACTAGTATAATAACTTTTTCACCAGAAAACACACTATTTATTTGTAATTTTTGCAAATAAAAAGCACTCTGAAATTAATTACTCTAATTTATATATATATATATATATATATATATATTCTTCAAAGAAAGCAATTAAAAGAGCAATTCATTTATTGGGAAATAAATAAAGAACGGTATGATAGGGATAGTTGGGTAAATTCGGGCAATTATCAGCCGTGAATTAGTTACAAGTAAACCGGACGGTTAAGAGGTCGTCTACTTATTGCTTCTTCTTCCTTCTCTTCAACGTCCCCTTCTCTTCCACTTCACGTCCCTGCGAATTTAAAGAGCGCCCTGTTTCTAGAGAGAGAACCAAAATCTCTTTAACACAATCTCTTATGGAAAAAATTACAGAGTACTCATTCTGAAATCGCAGATTCTTGTTTCGGAAGCTCTGAAGATTGAGCTGCTCCCTTTGTGTGTGTAGCTGGTTTATGAGCTTGATTCATCTTATGGAATAGATACTTTTTGGTTTCTTGGAACCCTGTTCTTCTTCTTCTTCTGGTCTTGTTGAAGGAAAAAAATAATGTCTCCAAAGATCAAAGGAGAGAATCTTTACTCTAGAAGCTTCGTATCAAGGAAATGGACGTTTCTACTCTGTTTTGCAAGTTTCTGCTTCGGGATATTTTTCACCGATAGGTATTATTACTTTTAATTTTTTTTTTGAATTTTCAAGTTCTTTTTTAATCTTTATTATACTCTGTTTCTCATAGTTTCAAATCAATCCATAAGATGCGATTATAAGCCAGTTCTAGTCTATTTCTTTGAACATAACGTTACGTAAAATTTGAAGTTTCTTGATATGGAAAAAATTCAAACTTTGATCTCTTTATATGATTATGGTTTAACAACTCTGGTTTAAGCTAACATGAGATTATATCAAATCTTTTTGTCTCAAAACATTTTGGTGTGAATTTTTACAGGATGTGGAATATTCCAGAGTCTAACGACATGGCTCGACCATCCGTGACAGAAGCTGAAAGGTTGAAGCTTATCTCCGAAGGCTGTGGTCCTAAAACCGTAAGTGTCATCATCATGTCATGTGATCCTTTTGGTTCAGTTAGTTAGAAGACTTCTTAAAAATGACCTGATTGGTTTTAATCTTTTTAGCTTTACGAGAAAGAAGTAAAACGCGATCCCCAGGTTTTGTTTGGAGAAGTCTCCAAGACTCATAACGCTATACAGTAAGATTTAAAAATATATTAATCAAATTACAGATTCTTCCAAGACGTAATTGTCTCCGTGTTTTAAAAACTTTTTCATTCTTTTGTTCATTTACAGGACATTGGATAAGACCATTTCAAGCTTAGAGATGGAGTTAGCTGCAGCGAGATCAGCTCAGGAGTCTTTAACTAACGGTGCTCCTGTTTCTAATGATGTGGAGAAGAATCAATTACTGGGGAAGAAAAGAAGATATTTGATGGTTGTGGGGATTAATACTGCTTTTAGTAGCCGAAAGAGAAGAGATTCTATTCGAACTACTTGGATGCCTCAAGGTTCCAACACCAGTCACTTTCTAGCTTCCTTTTTATCTTTCAAGTTGCTCATATCAATATTTTCCTTGATGGTTGTTTAGGTGAAAAAAGAAAGAAATTGGAGGAAGAGAAGGGAATTATTATCCGGTTTGTGATTGGTCATAGGTAAGAGTTTAAAATTTTAGTATAATGTCAGATATGTAATCAATCACTATGTTCTTACTTAGTTTCTGATATGAGTTTCCTTACATCTAGTGTTGTTTGTTATTTGCTTCTTTAGTGCCACAGCTGGTGGAATCCTAGACCGATCCATTGAAGCAGAGGACAAGAAGCATGGAGATTTCATGAGATTGGTATTTTTTTTTCTCTTTCTTAAATTAATTTTTGATGGGAAAAGCTGTTATTCTTATCTTCATTTGCGATATTCCTGATGCTTTTAACAGGACCATGTTGAAGGATACTTAGAGTTATCAGCCAAAACAAAAACATATTTTTCTACAGCCTTCTCAATGTGGGATGCAGATTTCTATGTCAAAGTAGATGATGATGTTCATGTAAATATCGGTAAGCTCTACAAAAACCTTCTAGCAGAAAAAACGTTAAAGGATTCAGTCAGCAGTTTTCCCATTTTAATGAGTTTTTTTTTTGTTGGAATATCAAACAGCAACTCTTGGAGAAACTCTTGTTAGACACAGGAAAAAACCTCGAGTTTATATAGGCTGCATGAAGTCTGGTCCAGTACTATCTCAAAAGTAAGCATCCAACTTCTCTCTGCTTCCTTCTTCTTGAATCAGTTTCTCAGTGTTGGTTTAACTGACTTCTTTTTGTCTATGGAGCAGAGGAGTTAGATACCATGAGCCTGAGTATTGGAAGTTTGGTGAGAACGGGAACAAGTACTTCCGCCACGCTACTGGGCAGCTATACGCTATTTCAAGAGACTTGGCTTCTTATATTTCCATTAATCAGTAAGATTTGAACTTCTTCTCTGTATCTTTTCTGTTCATACTTCATTTTCCATTTTACTCATTGGTGTTAATATAATGCCTCTTCAGGCATGTCCTGCACAAATACGCAAATGAGGATGTTACGTTGGGTGCTTGGTTTATCGGTCTTGATGTCACCCATATCGATGACAGAAGACTATGTTGCGGCACTCCTCCTGGTACCTTCTCATTTCTACACTCAGTTCAATACGTTTTAGATGATTGTAGAGTAGTGAAAAACTAGAGCTTTATGCACTTAACTAGAATGTTTCCTTTAAGTTAATACTAAAAAGGGAACAAAAGACTATCAAAAATCTGTTGTGACACTAGACCTTTACCTCATTGTAACATTTGAATCTTATTCTTTTGTGGAAATTGCAGATTGTGAATGGAAGGCACAAGCAGGGAACATATGTGTTGCTTCATTTGACTGGACATGTAGCGGTATCTGCAGATCCGCTGATCGCATAAAAGAGGTTCACAGGAGATGTGGTGAACCGGAGAACGCTATTTGGAAAGCTACATTTTGAGGCCTTTCCACAACATATAAAAAAAATGGTCATGCAGAAAATAATTCTCCTTCTGCAATATTCTTTGAGATTTATCTACTTTTGTAATAATTGTATCATAGTTACTTACATAAGGATGACTAGAGAGAGATAAGGACATGAACCCCTTGAAAGTTTAGCATTTTGCGATAAGAGTTTCCGATAGAGTAGAAGAAACCCTGTCGCAGTCACAGCCGCAACAGTTACAGCAAACGCACTTATTTCTTTCTGTTTTCTTATGTTATTGTTTGGGAGTGAAGTAGCTTGTGGGTTTTAGTACATTTTACAAACTGATTGATTTGACTTGTGGAGTTACGATTTTGAATAACAAGAAAAAGATTTTAAGTTTGAATGTCTTCTACTTCAGATTTTATCTTCAAGAATCAAATGTTTTATATCTTTATTACAAATAAATAAATATGAATAAAATACCATTCATATTTTTATTTTTTATTTTTTTATGCTTTCTGAACAAAGTAAACAAAACATGAATGCTATTTTATTCTGTATGTGCCACATAGTCTCTGTCGCTGGTTCCATATTTATTCTGCTTGGAAGCTAAACAAAAGAGTTGCAACAAAAGAAAATGAAAGTAACGCTTATGAGCAAAACTGAACCACAAGAAATAAAGTTGTTTCCGTCTTTTAATGATTCCTTCACGAGATATTCATTGGAGTTAATGTGTCCTTTCTCCATTTTTTGGATTCTTCTGTTAAATTATTTGCTTTTGATGTATTGTGTTGGGAATGTGGCACTTTGTTTTCTTCACCGCCATTTACGGGCCTTTGTATTCTTCTGAACATTTACTTTTCACTTTTCAGTCTCTCTTCTCCACCACAATCACCTTTCCTACTCCACTAGTGTTTTTTTTTTTTTTTTTTTTTTTTTTGAAGAAAAACTCCACTAGTGTTCCATGCAAAGTTTTGATCTGCGTTAGAATTCAGTGGCTCTGTATCTGTGAATTACTACGATTACTGAGAGGTATGCTGTTTAATTTTATTAAGTTTTATGTGTTTTTTGTGATCAAGAATATGTATAACTGGTATAGTTTTGGTAAATAACTCTCTTTCCCAAAAAAAATTTAATATGCTTAGAAAAGGCTATATAGAGCGAAAATGGAAGTATGGTCAATTTGCACTATACATGTGAACAACAACCAAACAAAGTAGATAGAAACAAGCGGTCGAGTTTCTTTAGTTTTAAAAGTGTAGATAAGTATCATTCCCTAGATAGACTCAACAACACTGTTCTAGGTGATGTCTTTGTCTCCACAACACTGTTCTATTGATGTCTTTGTTTGTCCGTTTACTCTCTTTGTAAACAGAGAGAAAACTCCTTTTCTAGAGAAAAAATCTCTCTTACTACAAGGTAAACATTGTTTAATATCTTCTTACTCTTTCCATGTGTTTATATATCTATCTATCTTCAGAATAATGATATAACATCCAGAGGATACAATAGGTGAAAAAGAGTGAATCTTTTGTAAAGGGGAAGCTATGACCGAAACGGTTTGGATCATGATGTGGTTACCTTTGGTAGTAATGGGATTGTTTGTTCTTAAATGGTTGTTGAAGAGAGTGAATGTTTGGATTTATGAGTCCAAACTTGGGGAGAAGAGACACTATCTCCCACCAGGAGATTTGGGATGGCCTTTCATAGGCAACATGTTGCCCTTTCTTAGAGCTTTCAAAACATCTGATCCTGATTCCTTCATCAGAACCTACATCACAAGGTACCTCTTGCTTCTCCATATTGATTGTTAGATTAAAGTTGAGATTATTTTTTCTTTCTTAATTCTCCATATTAACTAAGACATGTTCTATGTTTGCTCAATGATGCAGGTATGGACATAACGGTGTTTATAAAGTACACATGTTTGGGAACCCAAGTGTAATAGTAACAACACCGGAGACTTGTCGGAAAGTTCTAACAGATGATGAATGCTTCCAGCCAGGCTGGCCCAAATCCACCATGGAGCTAATTGGCAAGAAGTCCTTTATCGGTATCTCCTTTGAAGAACACAAGCGGCTAAGGCGTTTGACCGCTGCTCCTGTCAATGGACATGAAGCTCTCTCTGTCTACATAAAGTACATTGAAGAAACTGTTGTTACCGCTCTAGAAAACTGGTCCAAAATGGGAGAAATCGAGTTCTTGACTCACGTGCGCAAGCTAACGTTTAGGATCATCATGTACATATTCATGAGCACAGAGAGTGAGCATGTTATGGATGCATTGGAAAGGGAATATACAAACCTTAACTATGGAGTTAGAGCAATGGCTATTAATATTCCTGGCTTTGCTTATCATAAAGCACTGAAGGTATAAAAAACAAGTTTACACTTTGATTCCTCTTCTGCATAGTTCTAGGGACTTAAAGGGTTTAGTGTTTTGAATTTATACAGGCCAGGAAAAAACTTGTGGCTGCGTTTCAGTCCTCAGTGACCAACAGAAGAAACCAAAGGAAGCAGAATGTAACAACATCCAATAAGAAAGACATGTTGGATAATCTAATAGATGCTAAAGATGAAAACGGAAGAACTCTAGAGGATGAGGAGATTATAGATGTTTTGTTGATGTATCTTAATGCAGGTCATGAATCTTCTGGACACACCATTATGTGGGCTACCATTTTCCTTCAGGAACACCCTGAGATTCTACAAAAGGCAAAGGTAAAAATGAGAAGTTATGTTTTTATACTTCTTTTCCATTTCATTTTGCAATCTTGAGTTTGTGATATTGCATGGTTTTATCATAGGAAGAACAAGAGAGGATTGTGAAAAAGAGAGTACCAGGCCAGAGTTTGACTCTTAAAGAGACACGTGAAATGGAGTATCTTTCTCAGGTGCCTCATTGCAACACAAGTTTTTGGCTTTTATAAGATTGTATGATTCGTTACACAATGCTTTTTAACAGGTTATTGATGAGACACTTCGAGTAATAACATTCTCTCTTACGGCCTTCCGAGAAGCAAAGCGTGATGTCCAAATGAATGGTCAGTCTATACTCATCACCTTACATGGAAAATTGTGAATCATTTTAAACCTTTTTTTTTGTATATTCATTTCTCTTTTTTTTTTTGTATTCAGGATATATCATACCAAAAGGCTGGAAGGTACTGACTTGGTTCAGGGACGTTCACCTGGATCCTGAGATCTACCCGGATCCAAAGAAATTTGATCCTTCAAGATGGGAAGTATGTAGAAATAACAGAGTTGTTGTTCGTTGGACAATTACAAAATTCTCAGTATGTCGAAAGAAACTGAAACATGGTCTGGTTCATTCTACAGGGATACATACCAAAGGCAGGAACGTTCCTACCTTTTGGTTTAGGAAGCCATCTTTGTCCAGGAAACGATCTTGCCAAGCTCGAGATTTCCATTTTTCTTCATCACTTCCTACTCAAATACCGGTAACTCTCTCTCACTCTCTGCATATAGCTTGGCTTTCTAGTTCTAAAACTCTCCATATGGATGCAGATTCATAATGTTTTTGTTTCCAAATGGTGAAAAACTGCAGGGTGGAGAGGAGCAATCCTGGTTGTCAGGTGCTGTTTTTGCCTCACACAAGACCAAAGGATAATTGCTTGGCAAGAATCACCAAAACGGCGCCGTAAAATCATCTTCAAACTAGTAGGTCCCTTACCAAATGTATAAGCTTCTTCTCATGTTCATGGTATCCTCTCTCTCTCTCTTTGAACTCAATCCAAACCGGTTTGGTTTGAATTATGTTTACTAAAAGTATATGTATCAAATTGTTTTATAGATTTCCAGTCATCAGTATATATCTCTCTCTCTTTCATTATCCCTTGCGTAAGATCTTCTCAAACCTTCGCAGAAAATTTGACATGTGAATAACAAATGCTTCTGTATCTCCATTGTGGTATAAACATAAGATCAATGTTGTATTCGCATTCACACTCCTTTTATGAAGTGGTTTAACCTAAGTTCATGACGTATAATGCATGATCTTCGCATGAATGAACCGAAGCCCTCTACTCCAGTTACATAGATACTCGCTATCATCTCATAAGAGCATCCAAGTAGCTTTTGAGGAGAATATATTGCATCATGTATATTAATATTATGCATCCTTTGTAGCGCCACATGGCGACATCTTTGCAAGGAATTGCATGCATTAGCTTTTTAATTTTGTCAACTACTCATACAATAAGATCAAATTCTATCCGATAGGAAGGCCACTCCAAGAACCAACTCTTCTGAGCCGGTCTGATCTTCTTCTCCGCAATTTCATCTACTTCGTTTCTTTTTCTGTGAGAAAACATAGTATCTTTAACATAACCAATTTTGGGGAACTGTTTTCATGTCTGGCTCCATTTTTATAACAAGATTCCTCATTTTGTTTCGTATGTGACTTCGGTCCGGATATCCGGTTTGGTTACAAACGTCAAGCCTAATCTAGTATCATCTGCAAAAATATGCCATTGGAATAATTAATGTGTCATCTCATAACCAGAGCTTATATATCGCCATGAAAGCAAAAAGTTCATGACAATATATCCATTCAGGACATAACACACGGGGATAAGACTAGCTTTAGTAAAAGACTGGTGGAACGATGCTCAAGTACACATGGTCGTGTTGGCTTAATGAAATACACAATGGTTGTGTTGATTGCACGCACATTATTATCAATGTCAAGTAACATTTGTGACTGAAAAGATACGTGCCTTTTTTTTTTCTTTTTGATAAAAAAATAGAACAAAAAAAAAATCCATTAGCAAGTCTTTACACGAAATCCACAATATACGTTCTGAGAATTACGTACACATGCTCCAGATATTTTCAAGGGTTAATTTGTGGGATAACTATTGTGGAAAAAAATTAACAAAATAACCATGCATTAGAAACTGTGAATATTTGGCATATATTTGGATAGTTCTTTTCTTGATGTGCATAGAATATGATGTACATTGGCTCAATATACTATTATATTTTTGTGTACATGGAGAGAGAGAGAGGAAGAAAGGAAGGGAGATTGTATATCACATTTCTATTATATGTTATTAAATAGAATATAACGTAACAAAAATGTGTCTATTTTTTGAAAAGAAAATCTAACTATAATATATGCATGTGTAAAGTCCTACAAATTTTAAATTGAGTTTATGGAATATCGTATAAAATCTATAAAATATATGTTTTTTAAAATTTAAAATCATGTTATGTATAGAAAAACATTTATGTTCTTAATATGTAAAATATAAAGTTTAGTAATTGTTTTAACAAATGTGAAAGCAATTAAAAATAGAAGGAAATACATATTTTCAAAAACAAAAAAAAAGAATTGTCCATGTGTAGTGTGTGTGTCTGAGAAGGGCATTATAGCAATTATTATACAATATAAAAAGTAAAAAACTCAAATTTGATATGGTCATTTGATGAATTTTGTTTGGTTATACAACCAAATATCTCTAGCCAAACTCAAATTCTGAAGTCAAAAACGCTGCACCGTTTTGTCATGTACAAACGACACGCAAACTGATATCATGTGTGTTCAATCAAACCAAAACGGCACGAAGTGTACATTTCGTAGTTATTTAATATTTACGGTCGGATGGGTTGGTTAATACGAGTGAAGAAGCAAGTGGCTCGGCTCTCTCTACACTCCACCATGAATTTACGGCGGCACAAGGTCCCGGAGTCTCCTCAAACCATCCGTCGACGCAGCTCATTACTTACTTCCGACGAGTTACTACTGAAGTTCCCAATCGATCTCGTCATCGAGATATTCTCGAGGTTGCCACTGAAGTCTATCGATAGATGTGGCTGCGTGTCGAAGCGGTGGTCCTCCGTACTCCGCCGTCCTGATTTCACGGAGCTCTTCTTCACCAAATCTTCGACTCGCATGAGGATAAGAAGGAGGTGATCTTCTTCTCCGCACCTCAGCCTTCTCCAAATTTGGGTGCGAATGTGTCTCCCATAGCAGCAGCCAATCATCATGTGAGTTTCTCCTTTGAGCGCGTCAATGATATATGCAGTTCTGTCAATGGATTTTTCTGTATCTAGCGATGATCGGATCTTAGAGGGAACGAAAACCAGTGAGCTTTGTGTCGGTGATATGTAACCCTAGCAGGAGACAGTCCTTCACTTTACCCAAGATGAAGACAAGGAAGAGGACTGGGTTGAGAAGCTTTTTAGGGTATGATCCCATTGATAAACAACACAAGGTATTGGCAATGACCAAGCACGATTATAAGGTGAGGAGCATCAGATTCTCACATTAAGAGGAAACAGGAACCTAACATGGAGAAGGATTGAATGCGGCTCTTTGCTAGGGTTTCCAATCTTGTTGATATGCTAGTTTGCTTTGATGTCAGATCTGAATAGTACAGCTTTGTTACCCTCATGGAAAGTGGAAAGTATGATGCAACTCTGATAAACTTCCAAGGTAAATTGGCTTCAGTAAGGTCGTCTGCGACCACTTTTCTTAGCGGAACAAGTACGAGTTTAGAGATGTATATTCTGGAAGACCCTGAAAAACATGAATGGTCCAAACGTATTTTCAATTTACCTCCTATGTGGACGGACGCATCAGCTTCAAGGGTGATTTTATACTTTGTTGGCGTGACTGCTACAAATGAATTTGTATTTAAGCCGTTCTGTTCATCCGATCCTTTCTATGTTCACTACTACAATTACGTCAACAAAGCTATAATGAGAGTTGAAATCCAAGGAATGGGAGCGTTTGAGAAGGCTTCTAGAGTTCGCATATTTCTGGACCATGTTGAGGACGTGAAGCTTATGGAATGATTTTGGGACTTTGTAGCGGATGCTGGCTCTTAAGTTCTTGTCTTGTATATCATGTGGTCTTGATTAAAGCCCCTTTTCTTTCTACTGCTTTTGTATTTTTGTTATTAGGTTTTCAGTTCTCGGAATGAATATTCTCAGTTGTCTACCATGGTTTTCATCTCATCTTAGATGGTATTATTTGATTGATACATGTGCACTGATGTTGTGTATACTTTCTAATCTGACTAATTAATTCTGATGCGATTCTAATTTGACTAATTCTGATGGTGAAATTGACTTAGGCATCTCATATAATGCTACGTAAAAATACTTTGTTTTCTCACAGGAAAAAGAAACGAAGAAGTAGATAATGTTAACTTTGATGGAAGAAACGAAGAAGTGGATAATCGCATCAGAATTAGTCTAAGAGAGTCCAAACAGGTTGCAATGAAAGACCATGCAAAATGCTAAAAAGAAGTGGACGCACCATTTTTTACTTCCTCATTTTGAGAATCTATCCTCATATTCAAGAATCAGCTTTCGCTCTCATTATTTGTCCTAAAAAATTGCGAATGAAATAGATTTTATAACCTTTTGTTATTTTGTTAGTATTAGTTTCAACTCAGTTTTAGATTTATATGATTTTGTCAATGGTCGTAAACTTTCTTCATGGACTGGCCAAGTCTTCAAAACTATCAAATACCTTTAAAAAATCGGTTTATACAAGACCAGCTATGCCAGAAATTTGACCAGAGAAAAATCTAGAATCTGTAGTTTGCATATTAATACTGATCTTGGAAACGATGCATTTTTAGTTTTAAAATAGTCTTTTTCGCATGGTACTATCTGAACTATCATATGACATGGCATTTTATAGAAGTGTGACTAAATTTTGAGAAGAACTATATATCCAGAAAAATAACTATATATAATCTGAGGATAATGTTTTCTTTTCTTTTCTTTATGGTCATCTGGGGTAACATATAAAAGAAATAAAGCAAAGTGAAATGTAGAAGGAATTAAAGAGACCTCTGACCCAAGAACCGTAGTGTGATGACCATCGTTAATCATAGTTTAAACAGACGGTTCTTAACTTTTTTTAGATTTTGTCTTTTAAATAAAAGATATATGAGCCGTCTCTTAGCCGAAAAATGTAAAAAAAAAAAAAAATGTCAAATCATAAATTAAGAATTCAGGTGAATGCAAATATATAAAGATCAGGAACAAAATATATTGACTACTTGCAAATTATTATCTATCTTCACTTTTATTTTTTCTTTCTTGGGTTGCCGAAATCTAAGGAGGTTATTTATGGGAAGAGTGTGGAATAATTTGCAAATGACATAAGCAAATGGCACTGTATGCAACTAGCGAAGTCGTCTCGCAGCCCAAGTACATTACTCATGTCCCAATTTATACCGTGTAACTCGTAACCATCAAAAAGAACGTTAAGAATAAATAGAAAAATAATGAATAAGAATAAAATTTTGGGAACGATGAAGAATGAGATTTTCTTATCAAAATTAATAAGGAACAAATTTGAATTATAATTCTCTACAGAAAAAGAAAATGAAAAGGAATGAAAAAAAAAAAATATTCCTTATAAATAGTAACATTTTTTAGGAACGGTAAGGAATATAGCGTTCTTTTTGATTTCCTTGTTTAATAATTCTTGTCCTTATTACAACTCAAATTGTATATAATCTGACTAAATGGCGTTAATCGTCCCTGTTTATTCTACTCTGAGATCCTCGAGATGTAGGGTTTAAGGTTGTACACTACTTGGGTTTATGGTAGTAACATTGTTAAAATGTCACGTACGTTTGAATTCAACAGTTATTGTTCTTTTTGTGGTAAAAAAATGGCAATAAGGTATATATGTTAAAAAAACATTGGCAATAAATACTAGAAGGATGAGCTTGTGGCCGAAAATAATGAATTTATTTGTCGATTAATTTGACAATAATCTTCTAAAACTAATATTGGATCACGAAAGTTTTTTTTTTGCTAAAAGATTACATATCTTATTTGATCACGAAAAGTTTGATTAGAGATAAAGAATTCGAATTTCTTAAAAAAATAAAACGTACAAACATAGTAATTAATGATCCATAAGTTTTTGGGCTATTCGGCTTTGTATTCAAAAGGCCAACTTTTGTATTCAAAAGACCGATATAATTTGCAGTATATAAAGATTATGGACTAATCCACTAATGTTAATTGATTGTAAAATGGTAGACTTTATTGTTTTAAATTTGCTAATTTGGAATAATTTATCTTAGATATTGTCCCTTAGAACAAAATCAACTTTTGGCAGTTTTTGACTATGACTACCTTTACGCTTAGTAAGAATTCATATAAATTAATTGAGAAGCAAAAAAAAATAAATAAAAATACCAGAACATGATCTTAACATACATGAATACTTATGAAAAATATATTGGTGAAAAAATTATGTTTGATAGAAGAATTTCAATAACTCCCTAAAACTGGTAGAAGATCTGATCTTCCATCTACGGTGAAATAGATGGTAGAATCTGCTAAGAAAACTATAATCTACTGGAGTTAGAAAACGTAACTTGCCAAATTTTCATCCATCTACCATGGTAGAAAAAACAATTTACTATTCCTACTACTTTCTAAAAAATAGTAGATTCGGCGGTCTTCTTCTTAGTCTTTCTTCTACTACCTGTAGTTTCTACATTCTGCTAATTTCGCTTTTAACTATTGTCGGTAGAATGTTTGCTCTACGTTGTCTTCTATATCTTTCCACTCATAGAATCCCGTTTCTGCCAAATTTGTTTCAAAATTCCGAAAATTAAGGCCAAAAACGGTTAGTAGATATTTGAAGGATCTTGAAAATATTTTCTTTACTTTTTTAATTTTTTTTACCAAATATTGACTGCAAATCATTTTTGGAACTCTTCTTCCTCAACGATCTCTTCTATGTTTCTTCTCCTTTGTGTTTTGTCAATCTAGATTACTAAGATGCATATCTATTCTTCTT
>NC_027751.1:10813272-10815891 GCF_000695525.1 Brassica oleracea var. oleracea
TCAACCATTGAGAAGCAAAAGTTGATTGTTTCTGATGACTTTGGAATCGATCTAACCCTGGTCAATCTCGTGTTAAGCTACTTACCTTCTGAGTTGATTAATACTCTTGAGTCTCCTCCGGTTATCATCAGCAACGACCGGCAAGTTGAAAATTTTCTAACCTATGTGAGGACCAAACCTTCCACGCGCTTGTGTGTGGGTCTTCAGTCAAAGGATGAGGGAGGCACGTGTAAACTTGAATAACCAAGCATCTGGTGCGGCCATAATGGAGGGACATACGAATGAAAATTCAGATGTGAATTTAGGTGAAACCAATTTCGACGAACAAGACATTGAGCGGGATGAAAATGATGATGAAAAGATGTGTGACATAAAGGGAAACAAGGAACATAATGTACGATTTGCTTTGTTGGATATTGTGAAGAAGGGTCAACATTTTAGCAGTAAAATGTTACTAAAGGCGACATTCGAAATCTGTGCAATGAAACATAATTTTGACTATAAAGTCGTCAGATTGGATACCAAAATTTGGTATATTCTGTGTGCAGATGAAGATTGCAGCTGGCGAGTTCGTGCAGAAGGGTTAAAAGGTTCTTCATATTTCATTATCAGAAAATATGTTGCTGAACATTCATGTGCTTCATCAGCAAGGAACAAATCTGTAAGGACAACTTCAGCAAAAACAATTGGTAATCTGATTATGCATAAGTACGATGGTGTGAAGGCGGGGCCCAAATGTAATGATATCATTGAGCTTATGCGTGGTGAGCATGGGATTGAGGTGTCCAAGTCTTTAGCGTGGGATGCGCGTGAGTATGCTATCAACAATGAGAGGCATTCAAGAAACAGGTTATGCGAAGATTCTCAAATACTTGTACATGATGAAGGAAGCTAATCCTGGGTCACATACATTTTACGAAACTGACAAGGATGGGAGATTCCGATTCCTTTTCATCTCATTTGGGCAGTGTGTCCGAGGTTTTTACAGAGCCATTCGAAAAGTTATTGTTCTCGATGGGACGTTTTTGAAGAGCAAATTCAAAGGTGTTTTACTAGTTGCTACTGCTTTGGATGGAAACTCAAATTTATATCCACTTGCATTTGGAGTTGTTGACTCAGAGAATGACCTCTCGTAGAACTAGTTTATGAGACAACTTTAAGTGGTTATTGCTGATGAGCAGAGTTTAGCTTTTGTCTCTGATAGGAATACCTCACTTGGTAAAGCTATTGCAAACGTGTACCCTCAATCTCATCATGGAATTTGCATTCACCACAATCATTCCTCTACTGGACAACATAAGGAAAATGATGACTCGATGGTTTTTTGAACGGAGAACTCTAAGTTCTAAGCACTCGAAGCCACTGACCATTACTGTGGAGAGGAAGATTGACAGAAGGATTGAGAAGCCGATCATTCCTCTACTGGACAGCATAAGGGAAATGATGACTCGATGGTTTTTTGAACGGAGAACTCTAAGTTCTAAGAATTGAAAGCCATTGACCACATATGTGGAAAAGAAGATCGATAGAAGGATTCAGAAGAGAAAGACGTTTACAGTTTACCCGATTAGCGATTACCGGTTTCTGGTTCGTGGAGACAAAATTGAATGTATGGTTGATTTGGTGAGACGCACATGTTCTTGTGGAAAATTTGACTTGTTAAAGATCCCATGCAGGCATGCCATAAAATCTGGTTTTAGTGTAGGCAGACAAGTTCACAATCTGACAGACGAGAAGTACACAACCTCTTCTTGGATATCAGTTTACGAGGAAAGCATAAATCCGATAAGTATTCCTGAAGATGCATGAATTGTCCCAGAACATGTGGAGAAGGCAAAAGTTCTTCCTCCAGAGAGTAGAAGAGCAGCAGGAAGGAGAAAGAAACGAAGATACGAGACAGTTGAAGACAAGATTCGTTCACAAGGAAGTAAAGGTTCCACAAAATGTTCCACAAACGCAAATGCAGTAGGTGTGGGATTGAAGGGCACAATAGGTCGACTTGTGATAGAGCAACATAGACCTCTCGAATTTATTCTCTTTGGATGTTTGTTTTACTTTGGATTTGAGTTTCTTTTTGTTTGATCATTGACTCAAAATATCGAATGAGATTTGAGTTTCACTTTGGATTTTAGATTTTCTTTGTTCTATCGATGACTTAATATAGCTTTTTATGCAAAATGATAAGAATTTTATTACTAACTTTAATCTGAGTTACAAACCCTTTCGAAAAGCCATTGAATTATGGCTACACAACCTACATCAACCCTTTCTTCTGTCTTCTTCAAACACTTTTTCAAATCATCAATCTCTTCTTCAATTAGAGCTTGTTGTGCATCAATCCTACGAAGTTCATCAAACATAGCTTCATCGACCCACTTAAACAGATGGTCTTCTTTCTTCCTCTAAATCAAGACAAAAAAAAGGTAAATCTATATCAGAAACAATTAACATTCATGGAATAATCTGAGTTCACAAACGTAAATCTAAATCATAAACCTTTAACCTTATCTCGCATCTGTAAAAACGTCTGTACGGGTTCTCATCTGTCTTCAAAACGTATGTCACAATCCCTTTGCCACACCAACATCTGGATGGGATTCCATCAATCGATCTTCTTTG
>NC_027751.1:10816053-10819241 GCF_000695525.1 Brassica oleracea var. oleracea
TACTTAGGGTATAGATACGATCTTAGGTTAAGGGTCGTGTACTTATAGTTCAGATATGATATTAGGTTTAGGGTCTACTTAGGGTATAGATACAATCATAGGTTTAGGAGTGATTATATAAGACGTATTATTAGGGTAAACAGCTCATGGGACTTGGGTCGGGTTTAGGATCTTCTACATGTTTTGAGTACTTTGACTTCATTTCAGGTATGGGGTTTACTTAGGGTATAGATACGATCTTAGGGTTTAGGGTCTACTTAGGGTATAGATACGATCTTAGGTTAAGGGTCGTGTACTTATAGTTCAGATATGATATTAGGTTTAGGGTCTACTTAGGGTATAGATACGATCTTAGGTTAAGGGTCGTGTACTTATAGTTCAGATATGATATTAGGTTTAGGGTCTACTTAGGGTATAGATACGATCTTAGGTTAAGGGTCGTGTACTTATAGTTCAGATATGATATTAGGTTTAGGGTCTACTTAGGGTATAGATACGATCTTAGGTTAAGGGTCGTGTACTTATAGTTCAGATATGATATTAGGTTTAGGGTCTGGAATGTTGTTGTCGTTCACCAGTGTGAAATCCAAGCCTAGAGCGTGACACTCGATGAATTTCAGTGCATAAACTCCACAGTCACTACTACTCTTGTTTATGAATGGCACTGGCACGTACACGGCTTTATATTTAACGACGTTGAGATTCTTCTTGTTCTCAGCTGACTAGACAGCTTTTACAATCCGAGGGATAAGATTCGCAAAAGGCTCCAAATCTTTATGGTGTTTCAATCCTGCACAATCAAAGACTTCAATCGTTCGAGTAACGAAATTAACGCACATAGAGATCCAGTGGTTACCGTGGACAAAAACAGGAACATACATACGACTGACGTCCATATCCCACACAAGTCCCGTTCTTCCATGAGGAGGAAGTTGACCTGTCCCGTAGTCATGTAGCAATTCTACTTTAAACTTAGTCTTGTCCTTTTGAAAAGTGGCGTATGAACACTTCATTTGGTTACTGAAAACACAGCTCATGAAAGCAACCTTGTTTGCCTTCCATCTTCCCGATGTTGTCCTCTTCCGGAATAAGAATAACGTGGCATCAATTTCCTGAAAAAATCTTATTACCTTCTACACACGACCTAAACGCATAAAATATAAAGTACAGAGTTATATTTTCTTACATAGTTCTCTAACAACTCTGTAGGTCCAACTATACGTGCTGACATCTCTTTTGTAAACATTGAAGGTCCAATCTGAAGTTCCCTGTGATTAATATCCCGAAGATATCAGCTGCTTTGCTATTAAAAACTTTAAAAAATAAGGGAAAAGGGAAAAAATCACATGGAAGTTAAGGACCACTCAACGAGTTTGGCCCAAGATTCTCCGGGGACGAAAACCAAAGAGTAATCCTTATCTTTTACACGATCGTCAGGCAAATCTCTATCCCGTAAAAATGGCAGTGAGGTTTCCTTGGGCTTGAATGAAGTCAGTGGGGTTTCCTTGGGCTTCAATGAAGTCAGTACAATGAAGTCAATGGGGTTAACCATTCCATTGGGTCATCAACCTTTGCTTTTTGGGATGGATCGAATCCTTTCACATATGAATCTTGTGTAAGATTTCCCATTGTCTTCCATAAATATTCTTGTGTACCCATCTCTAGATCAATGTTAGACGATTGGGAGACAGATACATTATGCAAATTCCCATGAAAATCAGACATTTTTACATCGTCTAATTTTGCATCCTGTTAATAAAACAACCCAAAACAAAATTAATACACAACCGTGAATATCATACAATCAAAGCGGCAAAAAATATTACAGACTTGTGTTTGAGAAAGGTATTCACTTAGCTAAAATATTACAACATGTTACACAACATTACAAACGGAACTTCATTTCTTGTTTACCTTTCTTTTAGGACGAGGGTTAGGCATTGCCAAAGGTTGGGGCCTCTCGGATGCAGGGACATCGTTTCTTGAAACTATAGCTGCTGCCACTGTTTGCTTGAGCTGTGCAATCTCACTGTCAAGCTTGTCATAGCGATGATCCATATGCTTCTTAACCTCTTCCTTCATTGAGTTGAAGGAGGTGTTGAACAATCCCGTAATAAAAATCTTCGTTTGATCATCGAGACTAGTGTTCTGTTCTGCCGCGCGTTGGCAAAGTAGTTGTCTCTTCCTAGACTCACAACCGGGATCCTTTGCCTTCCTTGTGACCCTTCTTTTAGCTACAGGCTCAACCTGTTCTTCTTTTTCAGATACTTCTAGTTCACCTTCCACGGCAACCTCATCTTTCCCATCTATCTGATCTTGACTAGCTTCCACAGCAACATCAACCTTCTCATGTAGCTGATCTTGAGTCCGCATATCTTCCTCAACTTGCTAAATGAATAAAACGAATTTGCTCCAATCAAATTTTGCATTGATCAAAGAAATAATTTTGTCAACTCGTTCATCTTTCTTCTCATCATCCCTTTTGAATCTCACACTAGCAACGACATCATTGTTTCCAGTATCAGATATGAATGGAAACACAACCGCTTTCTGTAAATACAAAAACAAAGAACATCAGTATTTATAAGTTATGAACAAGTAAATAAATTTGATGTTTATGTTCACCTTTCCAAGTGTAGTCTCTAGAGCAGTGATATCATGATAAGAAACCTTTCCATTTCCATATTGACATCTCACACTGGATATGCCTTCCTTGTACTTTTGACCCAGCAAAGTCTCAATGTCTGGAATCGCCTCCATAAGCCAAATCTGTAGGGCATAGGAGAATCCATCTAATACATAACTGTTCTTCTTCAACTTGAACCTTGCTTTCTTTATGGAATCTAGAAGCAGATCGTAAGCGTAAAGACCCCACGGATACTTCCTCAGTTTATCAAAATCCATCACTAATCTTATGTATGCATGAGGGATATTGATCTTCTCATCCTTAGCCATCAGAAAACAAATAACACAAAGGTAGACTAGTCTGACCCTGTCCACACGCGACCAGTCCTTGCACTCCTTAAAATGCTTCAGCCTAATTGTCTTCATGTCTACTTCTCCATTTTGCTTCAGCAAAGTGCCCCAAAACCCCTTATCATTTCTCCAAGCTTCAAAATCAGTGTCTTTGTCTGCTTCACGTCTGAGACCTGTCACAGCGTAGAACTCTTGCATAGAAAACCGAAGAG
>NC_027751.1:10819340-10831229 GCF_000695525.1 Brassica oleracea var. oleracea
CTTCTTCAGTAGCCCCAGAACTGTCAACCTACAAGTGTTGTTAATCTTATCAACATGATGCTCAGCCCCTGCTTCAACTATGCGTTCTCAATTTCCATTCCTGTTAACCGCAAAAGCACACGGTTACATGTCTATTCACAAAAGCACACAGTTACATTTCTCCACATCATGCGCAAAACATAATCACACAAAGGTGCAATAAGGTTAGATCATTGAAGAACTTAAAACAGTCTCTTACATCGAATATATGTTCTAATCAAACTCATTTTCTATTTCTAAAGCATGTACATAAACAAAAACAAAAAAAAAAAAAATTGGGGATCTCAAAACCCTAACCTTCAATTACGAAAGGATGAATGGGGTTTGAGGAAGAACAAGAAGAGTAGAGCTATTGGTCACAAACGCGAATGATTATCTTGTTCCGGCGCCGTTTATCGTCACGTTTTTCGTCGGCGGAGAGAACAAGGTCAATGCTTTTGTGAAACTGCAAGGATAGCGAGCTGAGAGGGAAGAAGAAACAGAGTGAAAAGGAAACAGAGAAGGGTTCGCCGGCGCTTAAGATTTCATGCCGGAGAGCAAGAGGCCGGGGAGAAGATGGCGACCAAGATTGCCATAGGTTACGGTGTGAAGAAGAAAATGGTTTAGTTTCTTCTATTTTTTTCCTTTGTTGTTTTTACCTTATGTAAAAATAATATTTAAAAAGAATATTCATTAGAATTGTTTTATCTTAACTTTTCTAGTTAGATAATTATAGGGGGATTTTCGTATTAACACTACCTAATAGTTCTAAGGGGACAACATTCTCAAAAACAATTGTAAGGGGACAATAGTTTTGTGTTTTGGTTCCAAATTAGCAAATTTCTCTTTTATCATGAAGTTTGATAAATCTAGATTATCAAATCCAAAATTAGGATTCGCCCGAAAAATGAAACTAAGTAAAATAATAATATGAGTTAACAAAGAAAAATATATAAGCTCAAACTCATCTACTTTATTAAAATAGAAGTACAAATAAGAAACAACCCTAAGACTTACAATTTAATTACAATACAATGCCAGTGAAATAATTAATAAACTTAAATCTAAATTACTTTTTTTTCCTAAATCTATTCCACAACAAATTCATGATAAATATTACACTTAATGCACATTAATACTATAAACTTTAATATGTAAAGTAGAGAACTTCTTTCCATAAATTCGTGGATATTATCATCTATTAAATAATGTTAATTACATTTTTCAAAAATTTATTGTTAATAAAATCAATTAAAAATATTTAAAAAAAATTAAAGGATATGTCATATTTGGGAATAAAAACTTAATAATGAGAACATATTTAAAAAATCTATTTTACTTGATAATTCAAAATTTGTATCTAATTAAATTTTTCAAATAACCAATTTGACTAATCTATTTAATTGACGATATTGTTTTAGATATATATAACTAAAATGCTATTATAAAATAATTTTTAAATTATGTATGATATTAAATATGTTCAATTGAATTTTACCTTAAATTATTTTTCTTCAGTAGGGATTTGAAATGTTAGATTTGGTAATAACATGTACATTTAATTATTAGTATTAAAAAAATTAAAAACACCTAAGATTTTTCTTATGAGAACATTGTAATAGGAAAAGTTTCAAAATAATATTCTTCAAGTTTTGTATGTAAAGAAAAACATTTAGACAAGATAACAATGTTCTAAAAAAACAGAAAAAAGTTCAAATAAAATAAAAATCTTACATATAATAAAATGTTAAAGTCAATAAGTTAAAATAAAATTAATTTGATAAAAATAAAAATACAAGAAATGCAATTACTCATTCTAACAAATTACTCATTTTAATAAGTATAATATAAATATTTTTCTAAAAATACATGACGAATATTTATATATCGGGTTGAGAAATTAAAAATTAAGACTACTTATAGGGTTGGAAATTTAAATATAGTTATCATTTATGACAAAAAACCTATCAAAACATCTCAAATATTATTTTCGCATATATATATGTTAGTTTATGGAAAACACACACATAAACTAAAAATATATATTTAATTATTATGCGTAATGTCATAATAAAAAATACATAATACTTGAAAAAATAAATAAATATATTTTATTATTTATAGAAAACAAAAGTATATTCCTAAAAAATGGAAAAGTGGTTTCTCTTTTTTACTCGGAACCCAAATGTTGTAAATAATTCTTTCCAACGCGTATCAAACCCGACCAATGAAATGCTACTAGCATTTTCTTTACCACTAGCCAACTCAATATCGGGTAAATAAAAATGATATCGGTTAAATAAAAATAAATATTCGCGTGATATTTACATTTACAGTTATATAAATCATTTTACTTTTACTATTAGTGGAATTATGTAACAGCAATATATGTATTATGTGATGTAGTTTTGTCACCATTTTATTATAATTTTTATAAATTATATAATTGTGTAAAAAATATTTAGTTACATTACGTAAACAAAAAAAACATCCGCCCGGTCGGGCGGGTCCAGCTCTAGTTTTTTTTAAATCTTGCTTTTGTGTTTTTTGTAGTCACTTGAAAATATGTTAACAATCCAGAGCAATTCCCAAACTGAATAACTTCAAAATATTTTACACCAACGGAAACAAATCTCACAATTAGTTTATCCCTTTTTTCCTGAATACCAAATAAATGATTTTGCTCATGAGGAGATTCTCCAAATTAGAAGATACTAGGCATGTTGTCCCAGTAGCATGAACCCAACGAGGCCAGAGGATCTACAGTATTGGGCGAAGGCGGCGCCTTGTGTAGTTCCACTCTTTTGTTATCTTGATGGTTTCCGCTCTGCGAGACTCCCGTTTGGATATCTTTCATCCCATACCAATCATCAGGCAACAGTGTGGTTGAAGGGAAGTTGTTGAGAAGGCTCATCAATATATCGTCGTCATCATCCACTATTGCCTTTTCCATTGTTGGCTCATTGTATCTCTTGTAGAAATTAGGGTATGTTTCTGTTCATTTAACATTGAACATTAGTTAAGATGAAAACGTCAATTACAGAAGAAAAAAGCAATACATGTTTTCCATATTATTTTATATTCAAGATCCATACTTGTTTCTGTTTAACTTTGGTTACTGTTTTATAAAACCAAAAAATCTAAACTGATATCCTGACCAAACATATATATATATAAAAATTAATGGGTATACCAAAAATGTATAAATAAAACTGGTTTAAATTCATATATAAGTTCTTACCGAATGATGATAGATGAGAAGGATTATGGTTTATCAACCGATTCGCACAATCCATTTTCACTCTCTTGTCTTGATCCTCACCTAGATCACTCGAAGAAACTGTAAAGTCATTGAAGTTTCCACGGCGAGACAAGGCTTGAGACTCCTCCAAGACAGCATCAAGCAGTCCACTGTTACCCGCAGGTGGATCAAGGGGGACACCATCGTCAAGTATAGTATTCGAAGTGAACCAATGGGTCGGTGTTTTGGATGATGAAGGCAGCTCTAAGACAGCATTGTCTAGTCCGAAAGGGAAACAACTCGGTCTTGTCTCATGATCTCCCATAAGCAATGAACTATAACTCATAGCATCAATGTCTTTCTTATTGGTATTGTTTGTGTCCGAATTCTCGGATGGTACCTCAAGAAGTTGGTTTAGATTGCAAAACTCATTGGACGATGAGGATGAGTATTTTAAAAACTGGTTGTTGTCATTGTCAAGGCTATGGTCATTCTCAAGGCTATTGTTGTAAAGAGAGAACATTGAAAAATTCATGGGAGACTCAGGGATCTGGTTTAGGCCAGGATTAGAAGAGATTAAGGGATCTAAACACAACATCTTTGAAGGTTGAGAAGACGAAGAAGAGAAAGAAGACGAGGATGATGGAGTATTAGAGGAATAAGTGTATTGAAACATGTTTTGGTGATTACCATGGTCTTGGTTTTGGAATTGAGATGAATTAAACTCAAACTCATCATCATTACCAATCCCTTGATGCTGAGTCTCTTGAGGGTATAGAGGCAAACCATCTCGTTGTCTTCTCTTCATCCTTGTGTTCCAATAGTTCTTGATCTCGTTGTCTGTTCGTCCAGGTAACTACAACATGGAAAGAAAAAAAAATCTTATATTATTATTAATTAAGGATCACACAAAAACAATAGAGATGCAAGAAAAATCATATGCCAAAAGAAAGAGAGATTCAAAACACATTGCAACATGCAAATGATGTGTTTAACTAGAAAATTTTAATTGCATATAAAAATTCAAAGCTCTTTAATTGTAGAATTCAAGAAACAAATAAATAAGATTAAAGCAAAGCTATAATAATCTTTTAAAAAGGAAAAAAAAAAAATTTATGAGAAAAAATAACCTGAGAAGCCATGCGAGCCCATTTGTTTCCCAACCTAGCGTGAAGCTCGATGATCATCTTCTCTTCATCAGGACTAAAAGATCCTTTCTTCAGATTTGGCCGGAGATGATTCGCCCACCGTAGACGGCAGCTTTTCCCACACCGGAACAAGCCTGAGTTCTTCTGCACCGCGTTCCAGTTACCTTCCCCGTGTTTCCTCACGTACTCGGTCAAGATCGCATCCTCCGTCGTCGTCCATGGTCCTTTCTTCATCCCTCTCACCTTCGTCTCCGCTACCCTCGTCTCTCCACCACCGTCCATTTCTTATGGAAGACGGAGACCCTCCGATCAAGGAGGAAACAGAGGAGGTTTTTTTCTCTCTGTGACTTGATATATACGATGTTTGTGTGTGTGTATATATATTTGTATATATAAGTATTTCTCTGTGTGTTATGAATCTAGATATATAGAGAAAGGAAGAAAGGGTGAACTTTCATTTTGAGAATGTTTGGTGTATATTTGGAGGTGATATTATTTTTGTATTAATTATTATTACGTAATAATGTGTTGTTATTACGTGCTTTATTTAAACATTAATGCCTTCTTTTGTCTCTTTCTATCGTCTCTTTGGTCTCTCAATAGAGAAAAGACAGAGGATTCAAGAAATTACAGGAGGAGTTGAGAGAAAAATAGGATAAGTACTCTCTGTCTTTGACCAATTGGAGATAAAACAAAAATAAGATGTTGTGATGTGGTAATGATGAGAAGTTCTTTTTAAGAAAAAAATCTATATCACCTCTTAGTGTCTCAATCTTAAATGTTTATAAGTCGCTCTATATAAACAATGAATGTTAATTTATCCATATTAGGTAGTCAAAGCCATTAATTTAATGTGAACAAAGAATCGAATGGAAAATGACTAGTTACAACCATTAATAAACTCTTATGAAACAATAGACAAACACTCGAATTAAGTAATAACCATGGTAGAAACATTAATTAAAATGATAAAATGTAATATTTTTTTTTTTGATATGTAATATAATTAAATAAATAAAAAGGAGAGGAGTGAGCTTCTTTCACGGCCGCGCATTGCATGCCTTATGGAATGGGACGTTCTCTTCAAAGACCCGATTTTCTCTTATTTTACTTCTTCTCTTGCTCCTTTTCTTTTTCTCCCACGCATTTTCTGTCTTTTTCTCGTTTTTTAAATGTCCAAAACAAATAATGTAATGATTTATTATTATATTTTCCTTGGGATAGAGGATAATAAAGATAATTCAAATGTTATTTATGCGATATTTCATGCAAAATTACGCTGGCATGATCAAATTTCATATGGGCAAATTTTTATCATAGGAGTTTGAGTCTTATAAGCAAATACTTCTTTTTTAGAGAAAAAATGCCCCTAAGGTGTCAAATTTTATTAGAACACTCTTCTTTAAAGATTCTCAACTTTTCATTAAAGCTCTATTAAGAGTTAATGATGATATGTTCAACAGATAAGTTTGAAGCAATTTATATCCCTTAACAAAAAGAAGAAAAAGTAATAAAAATATTTTTAATTAATTTTTTTCCGTTTATTTTGTCGTATATAAATAATTCACGAGTTACACGACTTTTTTTTGTTTTATAAAAATAAATGTAGTCAACATTGATTTCTCTTGTTTTGAGTTTCAGTATAATTTTAATATTACTCATTTTAGCTATAAATATACATACCTATTTTGTTTAGTTACACGTGTTTCTTTACGTTATTTTTTAAAAAACATACGTTACTTTTTAAAAAGATATAAAATTAATTAGCATTAAACACAATTATTTAATTATATTTATAAATATTTAAATTTAAAAAGAGCTAGTTAAAATATATAATGTTATTGTTATAATGTTTAGCTCGACTCGAGAATATATAAACATATTAATTAGTATCATTTACCCGTGTTTTTAATTTATATTAAAATATAAATTAGGTATAATTAAGCACATTTTAACTAATTTTATTTATAAATTATTTAAATTTTTAAAAATTATCTGGTAATCATATATATATAATTCATGAAAATTTGATATATATATATATATATATATATTTAATAAATTACAAAAATCTCGTTACTGTTTTCTAAAATATAAAATTAGTTAGTATTAAACTCATTTAACTAATTCTGTACAACTAATTTAAACATTTGAACTGGTGAATTTAATATATGCAATTTTATTCTTACACATTTTAACTAACGATATATATGCATATTTTGTGGCTTATATGTATCTCGTTATTATTTTTTAAAAATTAAGATGTATAGGATTTAATGCACGTAATTAATTTTATTTATAAATTTTAGTGTTTTGCACTTTAGCTGAAAATACATAAATATTTCAAGGATTACATATGTCTCATTATTATATTCAAATTATAAAACTATTAAGCTTTAAACACACTAAACTAATTCTATTTAAAAACAATTTAATTTTAATAAATTACAGATGGTAAAAATAGCTTTAGTGATCTATATTTTGACTAAGAATATAAATAAATATTTATGAATTACAAAATATTATTTTTAAATGCAAAATTAATTGGTGTTAAACACATTTAGCTAATTATGTTCATCAAGAATTTCAAATTTCAAATGGTATATGTATATATAAATATAATTTTTAGTGTTAGACATTTTACCTATAAAACATATACCTATATTTAGCGAAAAGTTTTGTTATTTTCTTATAAAATATAATTAGTTAAAATTATATCAGTTTAGTTATTTATGATAAATAATTAAAATTTAATATTTTATCTGGTAAAATATATATAACTATTTTAGGAATGCTGTACCTGATATTTTTTTTTTTTAAAACAATGTACCTGATATTTATTTTCTAAAATATATATTTAATTAACGATGAAGACTATTATTTATTTTTAATAATAAATAATAATATAGATGGAATAATATTCATATATTTCAGGAATTATACCCATCTGTTTTTACCTAGTGTTGAATGTATGTTGCTGGAAATATTATCATAAATTTTAAATTTGCTTAAATTTTTTGTTTCAAAGCGTCAACTTTTTTAAAAAATTTCAAATTCTAATTTATTTTTTCTTTATATATTTAATTTATTTTATTTAGAAATCATTTTAATATTAATCATTTTAACTTGCAGAAGTAAGTTTTGTTACTTTTTTATAAAATATATAATTAGTTAAAATTAAATCGGTTTAGTTATTTATGCTAAATAATTAAATTTTAATATTTTATCTGGTAAAATATATATATAATTATTTTAGAAATGATGTACCTGATATTTGTTTTTGAAAAAAAATGTACCTGATATTTATTTTCTAAAATATATATTTAATTAATGATGAAGACTATTATTTATTTTTAATAGTAAATAATTGAAATTCTAAAAATATGGATGGAATCATATTCATATATTTCAGGAGTTATATCCATCTGTTTTTAACTAGTGTTGAATGTATGTTGCTGGAAATATTATCATAAATATTATAAATTTAAAATTTTAATTTAATTTTTCTTTATATATTTAATTTATTTAATTTAATAATTATTTTAATATTATTTATTTTAACTCACAGAAGTAAGTGTACATATTTGATTAGTCACACATGCTTGACTTTATTATCTTCTAAAATACTAATTTAATTATCACTGAATGCATATACTATTATATTTAGAAATAATTTAGATTTTTAATATCTTAGTTGCCAAAATATAAATGTCTACAGTACCTCTTTTGTATAAAATATAGAATTAGTTAGTGTGAAATGAGCTGAATATGTTTTGAAATTATATAAATGTTGAAGATTTTACGTGGAAAAAATATTATATATTTTATTAAAAACACATGTAGATGATTCTATACATATCTAGTTATTAAAGCGCATAATTATCTTTCTTGAAAATAGTTTAGATATTAAATAGTCTAGAGAAAAATATATAAATAAATATACGAGAGTTACATGTGTCTGGCTTTTCCTAACATATTGATTAAGTTTTTTTTTTGTTTTGACATGAAAGGGATAATCTAAACATATTGATTAAGTTAGCATTATAATTTACTAGTTGTTTCTATTTAAAATAAATTAAATATTAAACATTATCACTGGTAATACACTGTTCTACTACATAAAACTCACCTTATAATCAGCACCGTGTTGTGGAAGCACCGTAGCCTATTGGTTAAGGTTTAAAGGTTTATACACCCAGGTCTGGGGTTCGAATCCCAGACTATGCAATTTATTGCAGATTGCAGCAAATCCAGGTTTCAAGTCCCGGAAAGATCGGTTTATTAAACAATTATGCAGACTTCAGAGGAAAGACTTGCAAGAGATCTTCAACATAGTGCAAGTAAATCTGGTCAGGCGTGGATCTTCATAGGACGGCTCAAGTGATGCAGTTAGGCGTAAGTCTTCATAAGGCAGGTAGTATTGTCGGTTGTCGAATCGTATATGTAATCTTTCCTATATCATAATTGTAAGATCGTAATAAATCAGCGTTAAAAAAAAAAAAAATCAGCACCGTGCGAGCACTAATACCTGCCTAAAGCGATTGAAAATATTTTTTATATGAATTTACAATAATAAAAGCTATCCTAGCTTAGTGTAACTGAACCATAGAACAAATCATTTTTCATCTAAAATGTAAAAGAACCATAGAACAAATAATTAACCCAATTTCTAGAGAAAAACAACTGTTTCCATATTTTGCATTTTTCATTCTAATATCTGTTTTTAGCTTCTTCTTCTTCTTCTTTTTTTTTTTTTTTTTTGAAAAAAAGCTTTCTATTTAAAAACACAAAGAAGATACAAAAGGCTTCAGCCTAACCAGGCAGTTTTGTGGGCATTGCCCATTAATACAAACCCATAACCCATAGTTCCACATAACTTAACCACAATTTTGAAGCCTAAATTAACAGGCCCAAGTAAGAAATAGATGGATTGGTGTTGATCACCTTCGTGGAAATCACTGATGCCACAATTGGAATAAGGAGGAGGCTAGTCGCGGGGAGGAAGGTCTGATCGAAGCAATCTTAGACTTGATGTAGGAGGCGATAGAGTTTGAGATGGAATCAGGAGGTCGATAGGCATTCCGTTCTGACCAGAGGTGGTAGATAGTGCTTTGCATGCCTCGGGCCTGATAGAAGGTTTAGTGCGGCGAGCGTCAGGTCCCAAGATGAGGAAGCGGTTAGTCCTGATCGATTTCCCATAGCATGCCAAACTTGCAAGGAGTAAGCACATTCAAAGAAGAGGTGGTTCCGGCTCTCATCGAAGGAGTTGCAGAGGAGACATGTAGAAGGAGAGCTGAGGCCCCAAGACAAGAGGCGATCTCATCGATTGAGGAGGACGAGCCACGCTAAGAAACTATGCATAGGGGGTTCCTCTTGAGCACCATACTGTCTTGTTCCACTCTACAAGCGGATTGTGATGTTTGATTGCTTTATAAAGTATTGCTGAAGGTAGTTGATTTGTGCCCATTCACTTCCCACATATACTGGTCCTCAAGCGTTATAGTTGAGAGGAAAACCTGAATTTGAACTTGCAGGGAGCAACCAGTTTCCATGATCATTAAGACCGGCGAGAGTAGCATTCCTTGGGATTCCAAGCCGAGGTTCAGGAAGTCAGAGAGGCAGCCGTAGGGGCTCCAGTTATCGCTCCAGAAACGACAGGTTCGACCATTCCCTATATCAATGCAAATCCAAGGATATACAATTGGCCTTTAACGCATAAGTCTTTTGACTAACCATGTGTGGTTTTTGTTTTCTTTGATGGTCCAGAAGTTTGAAAAGCTGCCCGATAACACAGTGTCTGTAAACCAAGCGACCCAGATGGACCCTGAAGAGAAGAACAACATCCATATAAGCTTGATAGAGGCCGCCTTATTCCAGCTGAGTAAGTCTCGAACTCCTAGTCCCCCTTCTTCCTTTGCGTGTGTGATCTGATCCCAAGCAACTCTCGCTGAATGATGTCCCTCCACCGTTCCTTTCCACAGATAGGCTCCGCATAAGGAGTTAATTAATTTGATGCAGAACTTTGGTAGAGTAAAAGTGTCACACCAAAAATTGGTTATTCCTGAGATCACAGTATTTATGAGCAGTAAGCGGCCAGCAAAGGAGAGAGATCTCGCACTCCAAGAGTTGAGTTTGGCTTTAACGTTCAGTATAAGGGGTTCGCAGTTAGCCATCGTAAGCTTCTTAGTGCAGAGGGGAACTCCTAGGTATCTGATTGGTAGAGTACCATGAGAGAGACCAGCTTCTTGCTGGAGGAGTTCTATTTCTTGTTGTGAGAGGCCAGAAGTAAAGAAGCAGGATTTTGAAACACTGATTCCTAGTCCTGAATGTGCTTCAAAGTTTCAAAGGACCTCTAGGACTCCTTTGATAGATCGAGTAGAACCTTCAGTGAGAATCAGGAGGTCATCTGCGAAGCATAAATGGGTCAGCTTTGTTTCTTCACAGAGATGGTGGTAGCCGAATTCACCCTGCTGAGCCGCTCTGTTCAGGAGGATAGATAAACAGTTCATTGCGATCACAAAGAGGTAAGGAGAGAGTAGATCTCCCTGCCTCAAACCTCTCTTGCTTTTAAAATAACCCTGAACAGTTCCATTGTAACCAATGCAGAAAGAAGGGGTGCAGACGCAGGGGCGTAGCCATCTGATGTAGAGCTCCGGCACATTAATCGCTGACAAGGATGTGAAGATGAAGTCCCAGCTAACACATAATATCTAATTAAATGAAATAAATCTTAAGAAGTGCTTCAACACTTTTTTAAAATAGATGCCCTTAAGACAAGTTACAAACAGAAAAAATATTTGATGCCCTAGGCGAATGTTTAGTTTTTCCTCATGTAAGCACGGCTCTGCTTATAATTCGAGAAAATGATTGTTTTGAATGTATTTTAGATTTGTTACAAAAATAAATAAAAATAATGTATTTTAGATTTGTTTTTTGAGAAGTAATTTGATATATACCAACGAATTTCAATGTCAAATCTCTTGGTTTAACCCAGTTGTTGGACTTTAGGCGTTATACGGTAATCAATTTTATTGTTTTCATGTTATACATAGTTTTATACGGATTTATATAATTCAGACGTATAATAGCGTTTAGGCGGATTTTATGCGGTGTATGCATACACCTAGACAAATTTTAAGCATTAATATTTTAAAAAATAAAGTATTAATATTATTAATATTATTAGGGGGATTTGCCAAATATGACTCAAAACTTAATTTTAAATACAAAACTATACCCAAACTTGAATCAAATGCAAAACTAACATAAAAGTCTTGTGAAATTACAGCCATCCTCTTGTGACCAAACAAAAAAACAGAACTCATTTTTACGAATATAGCCCCGTAAAGTCGTCTAACTCTTTTGAGATACTGTACACTACAAGAAAACAGCGGTATTCTGACGGACATTCCGACGGAAAATGAAATCCTCGGAATATACCGAGGAATTTCCGAGGAAACACAAAATTGGGGTTCCTCGGAA
>NC_027751.1:10836224-10841799 GCF_000695525.1 Brassica oleracea var. oleracea
TTTTTTTTTTTCCACAAACTCGGAATGTTTTATTTTTATTTGTGAAACTTTGAATATTAATTAATATGATTTCAATTTTACTTTTAATTTCATATTTTCGAATTTAAATTTCAGAAATTTTATCTTTTTAAAAAAATTAATATTTTTTACATTCCGAGGAAATTAATTATATTTTTCACTTGATCGATCGATGCGTTTTTGTTCAAAAACGCATCGATCAATGCGTTTTTTAAAAAACGTTCGGGCTATACCGAGGGACAGGTTCCTCTGTTTATTCTGAGGAACTTTTCCCTCGGTATATTCCGAGGGACATATCCCTCGGAAAATTCCGAGGGAGCCGTCCCTCGGAAAACTCCGAGGAACTGGTCCCTCGGTATATACCGAGGGAAAAGTTCCTCGGAATAAACCGAGGAAAATGTCCGTCGGTATACTCCTATCGATCGATGTATATATGTCCAAAAACGCATCGATCGATGAACTTCCGAGGAATTATACCGACAAAGTTCTCCCTCGGTATATTCTGAGGACATTTCCGACAAACTAGTGATCCTCGGAATTTCCTCGGAAATTTATTTCCTCGGAATTCCGACGGAAAATTCCGAGGGATTTCCGAGGAAAAAATAAATTTCGAGGAATTATTTCCGACGACGTGTTTCGTCGGTATGTCGTCGGAATAACGATATTCCGACGAAATTCGGACGATTTTTTCCCTCAGAATCCTTGATGTTTTCTTGTAGTGGTAAGTCGTCTAGACGACTTTCAGGGAAGTCTTCTGGTGTAGTTGATCTTAAAAATAATTTTAAATGTTTTAAAAAATATTTTGACAAGTGAAAAATTAAAATCATGTAATTATAAACAATTTTAAGTAATATAAATTAAGATATAATAAAATTGAATAGTTTTCAACATAGATGAGTAAAAGTAGTTAATCAAGATATTCTTTGGCTTAGAGTTTGACAACATATGTTGTAGTATTGTATGTATTCTTAGGGTTAGATTTTGGAAAGCTTAAATTTTCTTTTGAAAAATTAAAAATTTGCCTATATGTATTTATTTCTGTATATGGTAAACATTTTTTAAGTGTAATTTGATTTTATGAAGTGTTTAGTTAGTTAATTTAGTTTAGGGGTTATGTTTAGGGTCTAGAAGACTAACAAGTAAGTCGTCTGGCGATTAGAAGAATTCTCTTCTAACTCCCGCTAAAAGTATTTTAGTTTCCCGCTAAAAATATTTTAGTTTCCCGTCAAAATATTGAAGTCTTCTGGGCGACTTACAAGTAAGTCGTCTAGTAAGTCTTCTAATAGAAGACTTTCTGAATCGAAAATATTTAACCTTATTGGAATTTTTGTCTCCATATATAAAGAAAAATTTACACATTATATCTCCTCCTCTCAAATGGCTGCAGCAAAAAAAGTATGTTCCTCATTCTAAAACTCTCCAACCTCTCTCTAATCTCTTTGAACTTATAAACACCAAACTTTATATCAATTTATTGTTTTTGTCTCATGTATTTCTCACTAGTTTATCTTGTTTTGCGGGTTTTTCATCACATGGTTCTCATCTTCCACTCATATAACGGTAGATCTATTAATTTTATATATGTATTTTTATGTGTTCTATAAAGGTAGATCTATCTAATCTTCCACTCATTTTCTCTGTTTTTAAACCATTTGAACGTTTTTGGATATGTAGATTTTTCATATATGGATTTGGATATGTAGGTTTTTCAGATCTGGAAGACTTCTGTGACGACTTACCTGTTAGTCGTCTAAAATATAATGCGCTAGAAGACTTCCAGGACGACTTACCTGGAAGTCTTATGGCGGAGTCTTCTCACATGTCTCCCTTTCATAACAGATCTGAGCGTTTGGTAAGTTTTTATGTCTGATTTTTCTTCATTTGGTAACTTCATGTTGCATAAAGTTCTTACATTTTTCCCAAACTAAAACTCTCCAAACCCATTCTAATCTATTTGACTTGAAAACACCAAACTTTATATGAATTTTTCATTTTTGTATCATGTCTTTCTCACTAATCTATCTTTTTGTTGCACGTTTTTAACATGATGGTTCTCATCTTCCACTTGGATATGTACTTTGTGTGTTCTATAAAAGTGTATATCTATATAATCTTCCACTCATTTTCTCTGTTTTTAAACCATTTGAACATATTTTATATGCAGGTTTTCAGATCTAGAGCAGACTTTGAGAAGTCTTCTGACGGAGTCTTCTTCCATATTAACTGGAGTCCAAGCTTGTCTTTGTAGATGAATGATCTATAATAGTTTTGTTTCTGGTCTGTTTTGTGATTTGCATGTGTACTCCTTTAGTTGTGATTTTTTTTTTTTGTAAATTTAAAGAGATATCAATAAAAAAATTGGTAAATATGATCATATTCCACAATATTATCTTGTCAAAATTACTTGACATAATTGAAGCTATTGATACAACTTCAATAGCAAAACACAATAACAGAAAAAATTAATCAAAATTTATTACAACTAAGGGAGAAGAATTCTTAAGAAAACTTAGTCAAATTCACAAAAGATAAACCATTACATAAGTTCAAAGATATAACACTTTCATTAGAAGTCTTCTGGGAAGTCTTCTAGCAAAAAAAACATCATTAATGCATATAACAATAATGATACTTAAGTCATTGATACAACATATTAAGAATCATTTTAACCATTCTACTCACTCATAGCAAAAAAAATCATTGATGCATATAACAATAATGATACTTAAGTCATTGATACAACATATTAAGAATCATTTTAACCATTCTACTCACTCATAGCAAAAAAAATCATTGATGCATATAACAATAATGATACTTAAGTCATTGATACAACATTTTAAGAAACAAGTATTTTACCCACTCATAGCAATAATCATCATTGGTGCATACTTAAGAGATGGAAATAAACAATAGTAACTAGTCAAAACATATCATAATTTTTACAAGTTTGTGTTGAAAAACTTAGTCAAATTTAGTAAAACTAAAACAGAAAACATATTTTGAAAATATGAGTTTTACATATCTTGAAGTTACTTAATACTCTTAAAAATACAAGTTATTCAAAAACTAGCGTAGAAGACTTCCGTGGAAGTCTTCTCGGATCAGCTAGAAACTTTAATAAACATGAATGTTGGTAATCTCATAAATATCACGAATTAAGTTATAAATTTCATTGAGTAGCTAAATTGATTAAAAGACATGAATTAACTAGAAAATGTTAAAAATTATTTATAGTTTTAGAGAAAATGAAAGTTTATTAAACATTGACGCAGACGACTTCCACGGAGGTCGTCTGGCAGACTTCTAGGAAGTTGTCCATTTAGGTTAGTTTTGCAATTGATTTTTAACCTAGACGACTTACATGGAAGTCTTCCATATTTGTTTGTTAAAAAACACACTCGAGACGACTTATATGTAAGTCGTCTAGGGAAAACGAGTTAGTTTTGCATTTGACCGGATTGTGTCAGAAATTTGACTTTTTCTGGATGACTTACACGTAATTCATCCAATAGAAAATTAAAAAATCAATATTTTGTTATACCTAGACGACTTCCATGTAAGTCGTCTCAGGTTAGTTTTACAATTGAAAAATAAAACCAAAAAAATTATTTTTTCTAGACGACTTACACGGAAGTCGTCTGTCCGACGACTTGCATGGAAGTCGTTCAAAATAAGCAAGGCTTAACCAGAATCTCGGAATAAAATCATGGACGACTTCAATGAAAAACTAACACGTTTACAAAATATTGATTTTTTAATTTTCTACTCGACGACTTACGGGTAAGTCTTCCAGGAAAAGTCAAATTTCTGACACAATCCGGTAAAATGCAAAACTAACCTGTTTACGCTAGACGACTTACATGGAAGTCGTCTCGAATTTTTTTTTAACAAACAAAGATGGACGACTTCCATGTAAGTCGTCTATAAAAACACATTTAAAAGTCAATTGAAAAACTAACCTCTGCATTGACTAGAAGACTTCCATGTAAGTCGTCTGGACGAACAGATCTGGGAAAAAAAACTGATTTCATAGTTTCAACCAGTGAGATAACTTGTTTAGCACACATAAGTCTTCTCCAAGCACCCATAATCTCAAACAAAAGTGACCCACCAAGAATCGTAAGCTTCAATGGCTCTATGAACCATAAAAAAATTTAGAATCAAAATCTTGGGTTTTTATGGATGAATATGGAGAGAAAGTGGAAGAGATGTTGTTTTTAGAAAAGAAAAATTGTAAATCGATTTTTAGGTGCATTAAGAGCTTCAAATTGGTTGTTTATGGTGGTTGGTATATTGATGGCAATGACAATATTGTGAATACTTGAGGAAGATGAGAGTGATAGAGTAAAATATGCATTTTCGAAAAGAAAAAAAAAGTGATGGCAGTTTCGTTAATAATCTGAACTTTGGGGGTGAAATAGGCAAGTTAATGTTCCAAAAAAAACATGGGTTAGTTTTGTGTTTGACTTCAAGTTTTGAGTCATGTTTGCAAAAATCTCATGTTATTATTTATTTTGTTGATGTTATTATTTATTTTAATTGTTACTTATTTTATGTATATATATGATTAAAGCTATTAGATCAATTGTTTTGAAAATAATTTTAAATTTCTAAATTGATCATCTTATATATTCAAACATGATTTATTGTTTCATAATTTAAAAGTATTTATATATGTTAAACTATACATTGATATATAAATTATATTTGAAATATAATTTATACTCATTTTTCTAAATTAATGTATATATATTAGTTATATTAAAATAGTTTTATATTTATACTTTATGTAAAAACATATATCTATTTAAACTTCTTCGTATACGGACAGGCGCAGAAGGTTCATCTACTACCGCATAACGAGTGAATAACGCGTTTTAGAACACTTGGACTCATTCAAATTCGTAAAATCAATAAGACTTACCTTGAAGTACTTCCCATATGTATCCACGTTCATTTAACCATATTATAAAGGGAAATTGGTCCGAATGACCATGAAAAAAGACATAATTCACTAGATAACCAAATACCCTAGATTTTCGATACATCCATTCCACTTTATGTAATAATGCTATTTTACCTTCAGTGATGACCGGTGAAACTTGAAGAAAATAAAAATAAAAAAATTCTAGTTATTAGCTGTTTCAAGTTACTCGTGGCGTAATTATATTCACATCTTTCCTTTTACCTTTATTTGGTAAATTTTGAGAAATTGATCCACAGTTTTCTCCACCTCTTCAAACCACTTCTTCCTCACCATCGCCACCGTTTGTGTTCTCTGAGTTTATTTCTTTCTCTAACTATGTTGCAAAGGGACATCGTCTCCACTTCGGGAATCTATTGCGAGAAGATGTCGTGACAGTCCAATCGGCGAGAAGGAGCACACTGACCCTTTTCCCATTCACATCGGCGCTTTGTCTCAGATCTGTTGCAATACTGTAAGTTCTAGTGTGTGTGCTTTAGATTATATTCTTGTGATGCTCTTTTTCCCTATTTGGGATGTAGTTGAATCTAAATTGTTAAATATAAACCCTACTTTGGGTTGCATGTCGGA
>NC_027751.1:10841899-10869138 GCF_000695525.1 Brassica oleracea var. oleracea
TGCACATGGATGAATGGATAAAACAATAGAAATATGCAAGATATCATATATTAATTGATGTTTGTATGAATAACTGCACCGATATATTTTTTAATCAAACTGGTTATGGTGGTTAATGTGGTGGTTACCCGATTATTAGGCATGTGGTGGTTAGATTCTGAAATTAAATTTAATTGCAGTTATATTTAAAAGGTATGTTTTGTTGAAATAATAGTTGGACACAACCTTTTATCAATAAGTCATGTTTCTAATTTAATAGTATTGATGCGACGGTCGTTAGCCTTATGATTTTTTTGTGTGGTGGGTTCCATTGGCGAATCAGGTTGGATCCAGGTTCTAAAATGTGGGCTAGGCGGACGATTAAACGGCGCGGACGCGCTTGGCGGTTATGAACCGTGGCGTTTTGGTCCAACTCGGCCATTAAATCGTAAAATCGAAACAGTTCACGTTTTGAGATTTAAAAGCTTGAAATCAGAATTTAAATGAAATTTCGACAAGTTTTAAACTTTAAAGAGCAAGAAAAATGCAAAAAAATGGATGGCGGCCGTAGAGAGGGGTTGCAGAAAACCTATATGACTTTAAGAAGACGAAGAGAAATTTACAAAATTACCTTTCATTAAAGGAAAACAAGATAAAAGAGGGAAAATGCGTTAGTCTATGTCAAACTCGGGAGGCTACCATAGAAACGACGACATTTAACCATCAGACTAGAGTAATACATTGCAATATTTTACAAGAGTAACATAATATAAAAATATACAGCTACAAAACTAAAAAAAATACTCAAAATTAATCTCTGATTAATTCCCGAATAATCTCCGACTTTTTGTTAAATTCCTAGGCCCGGACTGACCGTCCGACTCACGTTATAGCGTAGTTTCGAACATGGGGTTGGATGGATGCTTCTGTTGTGAATGCACGCTTCCCCACATCACTTAACTCAGTTTCTGCAACAAAAAACATGCATTGAAGATCAAACATATTGTGACAAAAAAAAAGAAGAAGATCAAACATAAACTTGGTGAAACATGGAATCCACTTCTGAACACGTTCTATAAGAGAGCCGGTTTTGGACCAAGCCCAACGAAACATTCGCCTTAGGCTCTTAAATATTTTTGAAATTTTTTATATATAAATAGGCCTCTAAATTTGTAAAATAAAATTTTTAGACTGCTAAACTATTGAAATCTTTATTAAATGGTGTATTGCCCCCAAAATATCAGGGCTGGCTGATGTAAAAAGTCCAAATGTAAAGCTTATGGAAGCGTAATGTTCTCTCCGAAGACATCATCCTTCACTGGTTCCATAAAGGAACCAACTCAAAGGGCATGTTAGTTCCACAGCATAAGGAAAGTTGGTATCCCAAACAATAATTATCCGATTTCGGACATTTGATCTGATTTCTTAAAAAGTCTTGTGATGAAAGTTGTAGGCAAACCTTTGTGAAAAGCCTAGAGCCATTTGTGAATTGTCTTGAAGCGAGGCAAATAAAGTAGAGACGTTTCTGCTGCATTTCTACTGTAGAGTGCGTGTACTATGACGTATCTGCTGAATTTTTTCCATATTTTTTGTTTATTATCTAAAGCCAATAAGTTTCTGTCTATCTTTAAAATCTTTAGTTTTGTGTTTCTGCTGCATCCGCAAATCTCCTTTTGAGATAATTGTGTTTTTTTTTGTTTACAATTTCTCTGTTTCTGAACTTTTATGTCCCTTTTAAAGGCTTTCGCTAGTAGATTCATGCTAAAGCAGAAGCTGCGTAATATAAGGTTAATTCAAGGGAAATTGGTCTGAATGACCATGAAAAAAGACATAATTCACTAGATAACCAAATACCTTAGATTTTCGATACACTCATTCCACTTTATGTAATAATGCTATTTTACCCTCAGTGATGACCGGTGAAACCTGAAGAAAATAAAAATAAAAAATCCTAGTTATTAGCTGTTTCAAGTTACTCGTGGCGTAATTATATTCACATCTTTCCTTTTGCCTTTATTTGGTAAATTTTGAGAAATTGATCCACATTTTCTTCACCTCTTCGAACCACATTTCCTCCTCACCATCGCCACCGTCTGTGTTCTCTGATTTTATTTCTTTCTCTAACTGTGTTGCAAAGGGACATCGTCTCCACTTCGGGAATCTATTGCGAGAAGACGTCGTGACAGTCCAATCGGCGAGAAGGAGCACACTGACCCTTTTCCCATTCACATCGGCGCTTTTGTCTCAGATATGTTGCAATACTGTAAGTTCTAGGGTGTGTGCTTTAGATTCTATTCTTGTGATGCTCTTTTTCCCTATTTGGGATGTAGTTCAGCCTAGTCGAATCTAAATTGTTAAATATAAACCCTACTTTGGGTTGCATGTCGGATCTAGTAGACAGAGGTCACCGAATCGATTTAGGGTTGAACTTTTACCGATTTGTCTTACTCATCTGTTTACATCGAAGTCTATGGTAATTTTGTTTGGAATGGAATCGAGACAAACATAACAAACATAGTATATGTAGAACTATTTGATCGGTCTATGCTATGTGACATGGAATAGCTTAAATTGTTAATCATTCACCTACCCTTCTGTTTTGCACTTCTTTATGATGTAGAAACAATCATAAGGTATTTATAATTTATACTCCATTCAATGTACTTTTGTGTTCCAAGTTATATGTATATATACAATACTATATCAAATAGAAATAATTATCTTGTTTTATGTATCAAGTGTAGTTCACTCCTCGCAAATGGTAATGTATAACAATTCCATTCTATGTAACCATGTGTACCATGTCATATATAGATTTACTATTCCATATAAATAGAAATGTTTATCTTCTGCTATGTATTGACTGTAGTTCGCTCATGTCATATTCTCTTTGTGATTCCAAGACAAAAACATTTGGCTTAGAATTAATGTTTTTATAGAACTAAGCGACTTTGGCTTTGTATAGGTTGCTCCGCTGTATTTACACTTATTATGTTATAAATGCACGCCGTTGGGATGGAATTGAAGTGTATGGCCTTCACTGAAGAAAATGTTTATGTAGCTGCAGAGTACTACTTGATTGAAACACTGGCACTGTGTCAAGCCGGAGCACTCACCCAGGACGTGTAGACATGGGTTTATGGTTTCTAAGCATTGTTTTTATGTTCTAGCTTTGCTTCTTGTTTTTAGATACTACCATCTAAACTACCTCTGTGTTGTATTAATGTTTTATGTAGTGACTCCAACTCTATGTATCTTCTTCCTTTTCGTTGCATACACTGGAAGAATGAAATCATATTCCATATGCGTAAATAGTGTTTCACTAACTGCGTATAGTACGTACACTATCTTAAAATAGTTAACACAATTACTGAGCTCGACATGGCAATATACGCTTCTATAACACATATTTGCCATATAACATTATTATGACATCAAATAAAACATAATACAATGTGATGTTGAATGGAATGATATTCATATGATGTTGTCTGTTCTACTTCCTTTCTCTAATTCCCTCAATCTTCATTTCTTTCGCTACAGTCAATTTAAATTTGGTGTAAGCATTACCTCTTTCTCTGCAATCATAAACACTTCAAAATGTGAACAATATGTATTATGCTATTTATTTTGTCACATTTTCTATTCTATATGCTAATGCAGAATGGAAACAGATCTTATTGGCATTTCAGATTTGGATTTAGTTTATGGAGGATTGGGGTTGACATTCGATTAGGGTTTATATTTCTATGTAGGGCTTAGAGATAAGTGGCTAGGGTTTAGTTTATGAAAGATTGGGGTTGACATTGAATTAGGGTATATACTTCCATGTAGGGTTTAGTAAATTAATATTGAGATGGGATTAAGGTTATATTTTCGTGTAGGGTTTAGTGATTACCTTCTTCCCTGTAATCATAGATACCTCAAAATTTTTTAGTGATTACCTTCTTCCATGTAATCATAGATACCTCAAAATTTGAACAATATATATGTAATGTGCTATATCGTTTGTTACATTTTCTATTCTATATGATCATGTAGAATGGAAATGCATGTTACTTACATTTCGAAATTGGGATTTAATTTATGAAAGATTGGGGTTGATATTGGATTAGAGTTTATATTTCCATGTAAGGTTTAGTGATTAGTGGCTAGGGGTTAGTTTATGAAATATTGGGGTTGACATTGGATTATGATTTATATTCCCGCGTAGGGTTTAGTGAATACTGAATAGTTGATAGGGTTTAATTCATGTATGATTGTGGTTGACATTGAGTTAGGGTATATGGAAGATTGGGGTTGACATTCGATTAGGGTTTATATTTCTATGTAGGGCTTAGAGATAAGTGGCTAGGGTTTAGTTTATGAAAGATTAGGGTTGCCATTGAGTTTGGGTATATACTTCCATGTAGGGTTTAGTAAATTAAGATTGAGATGAGATTAGGGTTATATTTCCGTGTAGGGTTTAGTGATTATCTTCTTCCCTGTAATCATAGATATCACAAAATTTGAACAATATATATGTAATGTGTTATATCGTTTGTTACATTTTCTATATGATCATGTAGAATGGAAATGCATATTACTTACATTTCAAAATTTGGATTTAGTTTATGAAAGATTAGAGTTGACATTGGATTATGATTTATATTCCCGCGTAGGGTTTAGTGAATAGTTGATAAGGTTTAATTTATGTATGATTGTGGTTGACATTGGGACAAACATTACCACCTTCCATGAAGGCATAGCCATATAAACATTTGAGAAATATGTTAAAATGATCTTTAGATTGCAACTACATTTTCACATTTTCTATTATATATGCCTCATGTAGAATGGTAATGCATCTTACTGTCATTTTGAAATTTGGGTTTAATTTATGGAAAATTGGGGTTGACACTGGATTAGAGTTTATATTTCCGTATAGAATTTAGTTATTAGTTTATAGTGTTTAGTTTATACTCCGTGTTGGGTAATCCTTGCTTTCTTCACCTTCATGCTTTTGAGTTCCTTCGGATGGACTTACAGTGGTAATTAGATGGAATACAACATTTATTGGTACGCATTCTAATTTACACCACTTGTTTAACTCTGCACAGTAAAACATCTCTAATAACTCCACCTATTTACGTGGCTTCCTCCTAATCCTTTATATGAAATAGTTGTAATCCATTAGTGGCCATTTAGTGCAGGGAATACGTCATCATCTCTGCACAACCACACACATCAGCGTCTACGTAAGTGGTTATTTTGGGTCATGTGCATACACCTTATCTAGTTTATGTAGTTCATGTGGAATGGAAAGAAGATTCTTCGCATGTATCTATTTACGTTCATAATATATATTACATTCCATCTGACTCATATCAAACGGAAAGTTCCGTCGTCTAAATTGAACGGTTTTACTGAACTCGGCTTGACTTTATGTAAACCATTTCGTATTTTACTTTCACCATGCACCTTATCACGGTTCTGAAATTGAGAACACCATCACTCCATTGTAAATGAACTTACAATAATCCATTCCACGTACGTGACGTAGTATGGAAAGCAATACAATCGGAATAGGATTTATGTCATCATCTTCAGATCGCCGTTATGTTAACAGAGTTTCTACCTCTCTCACATCTGTTCGTCACTACTCTTGATTTATATCCTCCCGCATACGTGCTCAAGACAGCTGTGCACAACGATCCCTATTATATGTGATTGTTACAGTGGCAGACAAACCCTCCACGTCGTTCACTTTATAACAACGAACCGGCAACCTGTTATGGTAAGGGGCATAACCGGGTGGAATCAAACCAAAAAGTCTGACAATGAATTACGTCAAAATCATTGTTACTTTCTTCATTTGTTTTTCAAATCTGGCTATCTCGCCAATAAGCCCTATTATTAATGTATTTCTTACCTTCACGTAGAAAATACTATATTTATCATTTTCTTCATTATTAAAACTTTAGATTTGGTACAAATTGTGAAATTGGTAGCTGGTTTCAGAAATATACGTGATTAACTAAACACACGTAAGTACGTACACTTAGACCTTGATTTGGAGAGAGAGAGAGAGGAACGTGAGCTTATGTTAATTGATTATTTTACCTGTAAATAACACTTTGCAATATAGTTTGGGTTAAGTTGCAAAAAAAACTTAGATTCTCCGCCTTAACAAGAACGCCGGATCCCCACGGTTAACAATATAGTTTGGGATAGTCGGTTGACCTCGGTCGCCGGATCCCCACGGTTAACAAAAAAGAACGCCAACTAAATACCGGTAAGCTAATAACTTTTAATAATCCACGTTCAAATATTCATATACCAAGTTAAGTAGAGTCATGTGAACAAGTTAAAGCAAGAGTTTCAGTAAGATTAGGTTGGATGCTCTTGCTAAGTCGAAAATTAATACTGAATATATGCAAGAACCTAGGCTTTCATTTGTTTTGTCAAAATAAAATCATGTCATAGACCACATTTAAAAGATATGGAATTAGATTACTCGTTGTTTTTAACTTCCAATAAATGATTTGGGTCTAGGTACAGTAACGACAATTCCCACAAAACAAAAAAAAATCTAAGCGGTTTCGAGAGTGAAGAACAAGTTAAAGCAAGAGTTTCAGTAAGATTAGGTTGGATGCTCTTGCTAGGTCGAAAATTATACTGAATATATGCAAGAACCTAAGCTTTCATTTGTTTTGTCAAAATAAAACCATGTCATAGACCACATTTAAAAAAATGGAATTAGATTACTCGTCGTTTTTAACTTCCGATAAATGATTTGGGTCTAGGTCCAGTAACCACAAAAACAAAAACAAAAACAAAATAAAAAACAAAAACAAAAAAAAAATCTATCTAATCAACTTTGAGATGGAAACCTAGGGCGGCATAAATTTCGGAATCTGAGATTCGAACTGAAAATTTTGATATGTTATTTGATCTGTATAAATACTAGAATGAATTTTATAAGGCGATATAAAACACATTCAAACCCAAAGTGTTATTAGCTGAACTCAAACGAATCGGATAACCCAAAAAAAATCTGAAATTAATAGTCAATATAAATTTTTGAAACATATATAATATATCAAATACTCAATTCAATGTTTATTTTGATATGATATATAAAAATAAGTTTTAAAATTTAAATAAATACTTTAAACGCCCAACTGCTTATAAATAAATATTTCATAATTTACTGACTGAAATAACAAGTTTACTATATCTATAAGATAATGCATATTATTTACAAACTATGTGTTTTCACGATTGATTTAGTCTTTATTGTTATTTATAAATTTGATGTGTGTTAGATTAATTTTTATTTAGTTTAAGAATTTTTTTTCTTATGTTTTACTTTAAAATTTTGTTTTTTACTTGGGGTATATCCGAACCAAACCAAACCGATATAACCCAAATTCGAACAATATATTATTACTTTATAATTTTTAAGATACTATACAAATTTGAAATCAAACCTCAAATGTTATTTTCTGAATCCGACATGTACTAATAAAATATTATAAAGGGACACTAGATTTTGACCCGTACAACCATGCGGATGATTATTTTTATTTGTACACACATAATTATTTACAATATTACTAATTGTTTGATATAATATTTTAAAATACAATACTTTTATAGTTCACATACAATATTTTTTTTTAATTTTCAGTGATAACATATTTTATATTATGTGATACAAAATTCTGAATTGAAATACATTATTGGTTAATGATCAAAATTTCAATTGAAAAATTATTATATTAAATTAATATAAAAAAATTAATATAAAATTCTACATGATTTTAGTTATAATTACAAAATTAATCAGATATTTAATTTTTTTTATTTAAAATGAAATATACATTTAAGTTTTAAATAAACACGAAATTAACAAATATTTTATAAAAATATTAACTGAAAAATGAATATATATTTATCTAAATAAATACAAAATTAATTAAATATTTAAAAGATTTATTTTAATGAAAATGAATAATATATTTATATTGTAAATAAAAAGATATGAAAATATTTTATTCATATACAATTTCAGAGAAAATGTAGGAATATCTATTTGATTTTTTTTTTGTTTTAGAATAATTCAAAATAATTTATATATTTATAAAAATATAATTTAAACAACTTTATAAGAGGAGTCCAAATAAAAAAATCACATGAACTAAATGATTACTTCTATTTTAATATATAACATGTGTGCGTAAACCCGAAATATCCGGTCCAAAACTCGAACAGCCATGCCTATACAAACCAATGGCAACCTTGTGTCGAGAGAGTATCGCCATCTACGCAGAGTTAAGAGTCATGAGTTCAAGACCGACCCTCGTTATACACCCAATCACAAATCAATTTCCATATTCAGTATCACATTACTCGAAACACTTTTCTTTTGGCAAAAGAGATGTAACTACAACATTTCTTGAATGAAATCAAGGCTAAGTGTGTCCTTGACAATGAGAAACAATCCAAGGAATATCACAAGCATGATCCCTGAAGACATGATCCCCTGCTCCACCTCCACAGGAAGCTTCCTCCCTCCTCTAACCGCCTCCAACAGTATCAACGCCAACGTTCCGCCGTCGAGAGCAGGCAACGGCAAGAGATTGATCACGGCGAGGTTGATATTCAGCAGCGCCGCGAACTGGTAAAGCCCGTCGGTGTTCGATCTCGCCACCTCTGCTCCCACCGCAATGATCGCCACGGGACCTGCCACTTTACTCGCAGTCTGAGAGAAGTTGAAGAACGTCTGCTTCAGACCGTCCAAGACATTAGAAGACAGCCCCATAAACTCCTTCCCCGCGAACCTAAACGCTTCGGGAACGTTCCTCGGCCTCACCTTAGTGATTCTAACGTTTGGAGACAGCTGAACACCGATCTTCCCCGTCCCATCGAAGTTCTTATTAGGCCTAACCCGAACAACCAAATCTTGATTCCCTCTCTCGATTCTAAACAACACATCACTCTCGGGGCTTCTTTTAACAATATCAACAACCTTAGAGACAGCATCAGGACCAGTCTTAGACAGCTCAGCACCATCGACAGAAAGGATAACGTCACCAGAAAGCAACCCATCACGAGAAGCAGCAGAAAAGGTCTTAACTTCGGGAACAAGAACACCAGGGAACGCTTCTTGAACAGGCAAACCAACGGACAACACTTGTACAAAGATTATAACATAAGCAAAGATCACATTAGCGATGATCCCCGCCGAGACAACAATCGATCTATCCAAAACCGGTCTGTTCTTGAGCAAGTTCTCATCGTCGGTTGCAATCTCGCTGTCGGGATCGTTGTCGGGGAAACCAACGAACCCGCCTAGAGGGAACGCCCTAAGGGAATACTCAACGTTCTTGAAATCGAACTTAGCTAGAATCGGACCAAACCCGACAGCGAACTTACTCACGTGGATTCCTTGGAGGGTGGCGGCGAGGAAGTGGCCGGACTCGTGGACGACGATGATGGCGGTGAGGACGGCTGTTGCTTCCAGGACGGACTCGAAGCTTCCTAAGTCGATCCCAGGGAGAGCTTTTGGTCTGAGACGGAGCCGTTCTCCATGCGGGGGGCTCTTGTTTCCAAAGGGTGCTCTGTTTCTGAGGGTTTGGTTGGGGAAAGCAGAGGGGTTGGGGTAAAGGTGGGATTTTGAGAGGTGGGTTTTGGATCGGGGAGGGAGGTGGTTGAGAGGGGAGAGGAAGTGAGGGTTTCGATGAGAGATTGAGGGAGATGAGATGTTTAATAGCATGGTTTCGTTAGAAGTGGTGGATTTTTGGGGGCGAAGTGGTGTTTGATTGGAGCCATTGTGTAAGATAAATGAGGAAAACAGAGTCGTGGTGTGGTTTGGCTTTTCTGTGGGTGTGTGGATGTGATTCAATTCTACAAAGAGAACAAATCTCTGTCTCACTAGTTTTTTGAAATGGTTATTGTGTAATGGGCCTTGTTACAAACTGAATATTGATACTTTTGGGCTTTAGGGGCCTAACATATTTGGGGATATTTGATTATGGAACGCAATTTTATGTTGCAATTTGGATGAACTATGAAATTGATAACTTTTTAACTTAAAAAAGAAAACTGAAAATTGCTTTAACAATTTGTATTGCATCAAAAGGAACAGAGAGAACTTATTAGGTGTTGTGAATAGACCTCTTGCTTGGCTTTCTTTCAAGAAGATATCAAGTAAGATTTTGGCTTTCATGAGTGCAATGGATCAATGGAAGTTGGAATTGGTTAACAGGAAGGTTAATACTCAAGTTTCTTTTGTTGCAAAAAGTGTGATATCTCAGAATTTTTCTTAATTGTAGGTTGTTCTAAGCTTTTGTTTTTGTTAGCTTTCTTCTTCCTTTTTTTATAAAAGAGCATTCCTTTTGGTTGCTGATTTTTGTTGTGGGATTGAGATAGCTTATTTGCTTTCACTAACATATTGGTTAACTGGTTTCATGATAAATGAATAATCTAATCCTTCATATGTTGAGATTACTCTAAAGCTTGCTAAACAGAACTTCTAATGGTGGAAAAACTTTTATCCTTAATTATTCTACAAACTTCCAATGAGGTGAAAGTGAAACTGTGTTTCTTCCCATTTACTCTCGTTACTGTGTAAACTAAATTTTGCCTTATTTATTATTTTTCTCCGTCTTTTTCACTTAATTTTTATTCTCATTTCTACCTTTTTTTTTTTTTTTCATTTTACTCCACAAACTACCAATCACAATCTAAGCTTCAGTTCAATTTTTTAAAAAGAAAAAGAATTATGCGTGGATTCAAGACACACTATGTAAAATAAAATGGAGGATTATGAGCATACTATATAAAAAAAAAAATTGTATTCTACAATATAATCTAAAATAAACCAAAATTATACTTATCTGATCAAAATTAGTTCTTTTAATTAATATATATATATATATTTGGAATAATCAGAATATAAAATTACAAAATCAATTCAAAAATCTTATTAAAAATTAGTTATGTGTTTACCCAGACATTTGCGAGAATAATTCAATAAGTTAATACCAAGACATATAAGCTAGCCGAATCAATTAGAAAACAAAAGGAGAATGCTCACCACCGTCTTCGAAGTTAAGCATTCGTGTGGGAAGTGACCATACTATTTATGGTTATTTATGACTTTATACAAAAAAGAGTCATAACCACAAAACAGAAGATTCGTTATTCACCTTCTAAGATAAAAAGATAACTCTCCAGACATGAACTTACCTTGCAAGCAAAGTATTCTTATCTTCATCTATTATTTCTCATTAATTAACCTTATCTTCACCAAGATTGTTGTTGTAATAATGTTTTAGTCTTTAGAAGATCAGAAGATTCTTGAATGAAACTTAATACAAATTTACATAATCACAACAATTATTTGAAGTGTGTTTGGAAGCTTTCTTCTTTCCTTCACGTCTTACTTTCCCATACAAAGTATAAAATAGTTGAATTTGGATCCACGCATTGTTTTCTAGAACTGACATCATATCATCCAAGCCACAACTTTCATTAATGTCTTACATAGGTTCCGAATGGTAACGTTTTTGTCCGCAGCACAGTTAATAATAATAAAACTCTCTAAACATATACGTTTTCGTTATTATTAGAACCGCAGTTATTCCGGACGTTACCATTCGAAGCTATAGTTGACAAAGAAGACATTTGAGACATTCTTAAAAGCTTACAATTAAAAGTAATTCTCACGTCTAAAACTGAGTAGTCAACTAGAAACAGTCATAAAACGTGGGATAACAAGATTTCAATGTAACAACTAACAATAGTTCAACATTTTCTCCAATGCAGGCCAACCAACCTTGAAACTCCATATGAATCAACATTTTTTTGCAAACTTAGATGAATTGGATTTGGTTTCTGAAAAATGGTGATTCAATTATATACATGCGATCAGTCGAATATTCGGAGACTAACAAGCTACTACATTGATCTAAATTGGAGATCTTCACTAATATCAACCCCCTATACTTTCTACAGTTCACACAAATGACACCCAAATCCATTTACAGTCCCCCCACCTCCAATATATTTTCCTCATGCGACCCACCAATCATTGTTCCTTCACAACTCACCCTCACCGTGATCCAGCCCCCACCTTCCATATCCAATCTGGACCCATCCAACCCACCAACACATCTTAACCGTCCGATCCTCTCCGAATGACAAGCCCACATGTTTGAACGGTCAAGATTTCTCGGATCCTCCTGTAATTCCTCTGTTTCTTCTTCCTCATCCACCGATGACCAAAACGTTTGATCTATCACACTTGTCGGTGAGCTCGAAACAAAACCGGAAACCGGTTCAGTGTTTGGTTTAGTTATCAAAAAAGGATGGTTTAGAAGTTGTGTTGCCGTCCATCTCTCTTTCGCTTCTCTCTTGAAACACTTCTCCAAGAAGTCCTTCGCTTCTTCGGTAAGCAAACAAGGAAGCTCCGGAGCCTCACCGGAATACCCGACCCGATAAAGAACTGAAACCGGACTCTCACCCGAACTCGCCTCCGTCCACGGCGGAGACTCAGTGGCCATCTCAATCACCGTACATCCAACCGCCCATATATCACTCTTCCTCCCCTGCTTCTCCCCACGCGCCACCTCCGGAGCCATAAACGCCGGCGTTCCCATCACCGCTTCCGAGTCAACTTCCGGGTCGACCCGTTTCGCACACCCGAAATCCGCAATCTTGGCCTCACCCTTCTCCCCAACAACCACGTTGCTCCCCTTCACATCGCAATGCGCGACTCCCCGCGAGTGAATATACTCCAACCCTCGCAGTATATCTCGCGTGTACTTCACGATCGTAGCTTCCTCGAGCCCGCCTCCGTTCTTCGCCGCCGCGTCGGTCAACGTTCCGTAAGGTGCGTACTCCATCAAAAGGTTATACGTGACGACGCCGTTTGACTCTCTCTTGGTCTCTGATCCTCTGTATCCGATCACATAGGGAGAACTCAACGACGAGAGGATCTTGGCCTCTCTTTTCAGGAACTCTGATCGGTGAAGCTCGGAGGATTTGACGGCGAGGATTTCGTTTGAGTTGTGACGTGTTGCGGCGTAGACGGTGGCTGTTGAGCCACGGCCTAGGATTCTTCCTCTAGTCCATTCCATTTGGACAAGACTAGAGAAAACTTAAGAGTTATAAAAAAAAGTTTGTATTTGTTTTGTATAGTTTTGCTTTTCTACACTCTGCTGCTATTCAACACAAGGCTTATATATAATGGGTGGATTAGATAGTGTATACTTTTGGTAACATCGAGTTTATCTACCAACGCTTATTATTATGAATATAATAACGTAAATATGTTCTTGTGTGTACACGTGAATTTCTTTTAAAAGTTGATAACCAAATGAAAACCTGTTCTGATTTGATTTGATTTGATTTAACTTTTAAAGTAACCAAAATAAGAAGAAAATGTGTTGAAATTTGAATGTGTGAAGTTTCAAGAGCACCAAAAGAAGAGAGGTTTGAGAAACGTGAGTAAAATATCAATTGGCATGTGACGTGGCAGTGGAACGTATCTAACGCAAGTTCGTTGGGTATGGTGACGTGGTATTTCTTAGATTACAGTCTCTAGAAACTATGACGTGTCAATCTCTGTGTGGTTAAAGAAGCTTTTAGTTTCTGCTCCGACCGTAGTTCCGTATCTCTCTCGAGCTACGTGTCCGCGGTGTTTAGAAGCTACGTGGTGTTTACTATTGGCCTAACGTTTATTTGTTTTCTCTCTTTCGTTATTTGCGTAAAGAAAGAATTAGTATTATATTTATTTTATTTTTTAACTAAGAATTAGTATTATTTTGATATGTGGTTTCTTATGAGTTTGGGAAGAAAAAAAAACTTGTGGAGAGGAGAAGCTAGGCACTTTGGTAGATTTTGATCGATCATCTGCACACTTGGAGCTTTGTCGTTACACTTCGTGATCGTCTTATATTTTCAGCATATCTATTTAATTTCTTAAAAAAAATATTTTGTTACATTATTGTACAAATTGTGAGTCTTCTCTTGGTCTATTACCTTGGTTTCTTATTTGATTCTGCTTGTTAATTTTTTGTTCATGCCAGAATATAAACAAGATTTCAATGTGTTAATTGTTTAAATATGTCTTCACACTTACAAACAGATGCAACCCATATTATCATTTCAGGCTCTGTTCTTTCGGAAATAATTATTTGCTAGTTGTGTACTATAAATATTTATTTTTCTAAACAAAATCACTGCAAAGATTTGGGATATCACCGGAGACCAAGACTATAGTGTTAATCTATATATTTGTTTTCTATCTTATAGTCAACTTTTTATCATATAGATTATAGACGTTCGTTAAACAAATATTCTGACAATAATACCAGATAACAATAAAAATAGATGAAGAAGCTTCCTTAGTAAAATCGGTAACCCCTTTGAAAGAAAATAAACGAAAGTGAGCGGTGGGTTTAACTACCATTATCGGTTGAGTTTAAGAAATAAATAATCAATTTTAATTATGATTAGGTCTGTTTTATGGTTCTAACTTACAACTTACATTCAAATTAAAGTCAAGTTCACATATAGAACCACGACTAAATAGGCTAATAATGATTTTCTTTCCTTACTTTTCTTTCGTTATTTGCACTGCAAATAGCTATTTCATTATCAGCTTACGAATAATTTGCATTTTATAAAAAAAACTCTAGTGGCTTGAATTAAAGTTTAATACGTCGTATCATACAAATTCTCTCTGAAATTTGAAACGTCATAAAGCTAGCAAAGTTTTTTTTTCTTTTTTGAAAAAAGGGCAAGCTAGCAGAGTTGGGTGTCAAAACTTCATCGTATATTCGTATCGACGAGGTTAATTTTTTAAAAAAATCATCGTATAAAATAAAGATTTAAGTCAAAACAGTGCAAAACGCTTATAAGTACAGGTGTGTGTCAAAACTTCGTTGTGTAAAAATATCATATATATATATTTTAAAACCTAACTCACATTTCGGCGAAAATTTGATTTAGGGTATGACTCGTTTCCCGCTACCACCCGCAAACACAGCTTTTGTCGTTGGTAGCGGTTGTTGGCGTTTTGTAACAATCACTCAAACCGCTCTAAACCGTTTTAAACCGCTTTAAACCTCATAAATTTAAAAGATGGTTCCAACTAGCGTTTGCGGTTGCGGGAGGATAATTTTTTTTTAAAAAAAAAATATAAATACAAAAATAAAAATATTCAATAAAAATTTTAAATTGGAATTATAAAAATACTAAAATATATCTATTATATTTTAATTAATAATATAAAATTTTAAAATAAAATATTTTTATAATTTTTAAAATTTTAAAACTATAATTTTTTTAATTAATACTAAAAAAAATTAATTTTAAAATTTTAATTAATACTAAAATTTTTAAAAAATTTAAAACCGCTATAAACCTCATAAATTCAAAAGTTGGTTCCAACTAGCGTTTGCGGTTGCGGGAGGATAATTTTTTTTAAAAAAAACAATATAAATACAAAAATAAAAATATTCAATAAAAAATTTAAATTGGAATTATAAAAATACTAATTATATTTTAATTAATATTATAAAATTTTTAAATAAAAGTATTTTTAAAAATTTTAAACTATAACTTCCTAAATATAATTTTTATATTTATTATAGTATCATGGTTTTTGTTATTTTTATAATTATATAAAATGTAAATATTGTTAATTTATTATTTAACCGCTGTTGTATTTGGTAGTTAAAAATGTCATAAGTATTCCGCAAACGCAACAATTTCTAACCGCAGAACCAGTCGTACAAATATCATAAACCGCTAGAAACCGCAACTATACGCATCCACAAACTCCTGCAACCGCAAGTGATGCGTTTGGACCCGTCAGAACCTTAAACTTTGACATGATCGCTCCGCTCCTCGCACTTTTATCTTTATTTCCGAATAATTAAGTATAGTTTTCCTGTTGTTTCATAAGCTTTTCCAGCACATTCGTAAGATATAGACACAAAACATATAAAAACGGAAATGTGTAAAACTAATGCGTGTATGTAACACATGTCATGAAAACAAGGATGAATGTTGAAGGGCAAGAACGGCTACTTCAAGCAACAACCTACTCGATTTTATTAGTATCTCACTATAAAGCTATACCAAAAAGATGGAGAGGCAACAAAAGTTAATACACAAAAAAAAGTCAGAAAAACAAAAGGAAGCACTTATGCCTACAACATCTGGTGGTTTAACACCAAGAGCCATACATCGAGAGTTCTAGACTATGAGTTTCTGATTTAAGCTACTGTTGTTTACAAACATGTGATATAATTGATAAAATTCTGCATGGAATTTGATTAGTTTTTTTTTTTGCTAAAAGAATTTGATTAGTTCTGTAATGTAATGTTATAATTCATCAAGCAAGATATTGTTTTAAATTTTGTCTCAGCCAGAAAAAAAAAACAATGTATTAACAAAACTAACGACAAATCTATAATGCGTGAGAAACGCAAAGTAGACCTCCTTCGTTGCTTCAAAATATAAACTCTAGATATCAAGAGTAAGACATAAGGAACTAATATTCCCTTCTCTCTTTTCGAGAAAAAAACAGACAAATAAATTTTCTTTTTGGATTAGAAAATTGGGATAGTGAATCGATTTCATATGGTCCATATATTTCAATCTGGTAAGCTTTTATAAAAGTAATACTATTTGTTTAACTGCAAACAATTTGGTTATTGACGGTACTCAAAACCCGTGAAAATACTTTATTCAGACAGCCTTTTAATTAATTTATTTATCCGCAGAATAAGACATCCAGCCAATGAAAAGACAAAGCAATCATCTCCAATGATTAAAAAAATCAATTTTAGCACAATATAGTACTCTCTTGGTGTCAGTGTAGATATCGTTTTGATTTTCTTGACATAGATTAATCAACAAAGTAAAATAAAATATTATGTCCCTACAAAAACAAAAAATTCTTGAAGTTCTTGTTTTTAGTAGAAGTAACATGAATATATACTACTAGGAAACTTTATCAGGATAAGCATCCAATGCACGCTACCTTTCTAATAGGTTTGATTGATGGTCGTGGACTTCTATGGCGATTAACGTTGTTTTCCTTATTTCCAGAATTTGGTAGAGGAGTTTCTACATTTCTAATAGGTTTGGTTTTTAGTTTTTTACCCTTTTATAATGATCTCTTCATGAACTTTGTTTTGGCTGTGTTTATAACAACTAAAACGGTAGATACTTTGAATCTTTTATGATTAAAAATTTAAGAAAAGGCTAAAATATATAGAAAAAGATATATGAACAGTCAAATCCATATATAAATAAGTTTACTCATAAGTCATAGACTCATGATTAATATCATGTACATGAGTAAAATTAACATTAGACGCTGGTTAAAAGTAAGGGGTAGCATTTGGTGAATTCATTTGTTTTACAACGAACAAACGGTTATTATATTACTCAAATTTTAAGTGGTCTAGATAACCAGACCAGAATAGAACAACCAATTAACAAATCTCTCTATGGAAAGATCTTGTAGACTTAGTTAAAGAGTCTGATTCTCAATTTTGTGCTCTTGGAATATAAGATAACAAATCTGCAGCGTCTTTATCGCCTCTAATTCTAATGCAAAACTTGGCCATGCATGATACTCATTTATCATCGCGATCAGATTCTTACAATCCATCCCAAAACTCTGACATGACGAATATTAAATCATACTCTCCATTGCACATTGCAGTGCTTCCACTTCAAAATGTAAAGCAGTTTCTCGCCTTCTTAAGTTCCGCATCTCCATAAGTTGAATCTTTCCCAAGCTATTCATCCAAACCCAACCACAACCACTGCATTGTGTTGTGAAAGTACATGAACCATCCACGATGCAGATATCATCCAAACTTTATGATTGATATTTCAACATTAAGGTATTAGCATTTTACCCCAAAAAACATTTTAAAATAATTTAATTTATATAATTAAAATTTAAAATGAAAAAAAATCTATCAATAAGAAGAGAACAGGTGGTTTGAGAGTCTTTTGACCTTTTCAGTTTTTCAAATAAGATTTTTTGCTAAAAAATCAAATTTTTATTATTTTCTCATACTTTTTTATTATCATTTTTTGAAAGATTTTTATTATAATTACCAATGCGGATATTATAAATACTTTCCCTTTTACAAGAGCACGGCTCTCCATAGTTGTAATCTGTGCTTGATCGATGAATCTACTGGTCGAATTTTCAACATATATTCTCTTTTTTTGCCGTTGTGTATGTTTTTGATTGGCCTTTTTGGTGGCTCTTTTGCTGTTGACCGTGGATCGCGTGGGTTCCTTTACTCATGCACGTTTTATGGGTTTCTACTAAAAATACTAGTTTTGCTTATCTCGATTTTGTCGGTTGCTTTGACATTAATGGATCATTTGTCGGCATGTAATAGAAAAGAAAAGATATTTGGGCAGACGTTCATGACGTATTCTTATACGGTGAGAAAATGTGAACAAAGCTTGAGAGTGTTAAGCGCTTAAAGTCGTTATCCGACACTACACTTCAGTAAGAAATATCAGAACAAGATCTAATTTGTTTTATCATGGAAACGTGGTTCTTACTCTAAAGTTACTCTATAATTTTAATTTACGTTATGTTTTTTTAATGGTAGAATTTCAGAACTGCGGAACTAGACTGATGAATCAATTGCAAAATTTCATAAAAATACTAAAGATTTATAGTACTAAATAAATTTTCCAAATAACAAAAAATATTTATCATAATTTGACTAAAGAGATTCAGTTGATCTAGTTTGATTGAAGCGGCATGTGGTATATGCCCATGTTTTGGGCATGTTGACGGTGTTGCATCTTTGCATAGCTGTTTCTCTTAACAATAGTACTAGGATTAGACCTGCACCTTGCGTAGGGTAAATTTATATGAAAATTATTTAAGAAATATCGTATAAAAAAAATTTATATTATTGATCGAATTAATATATTTGGCTCTTAAACAATTTTTTAAAACTTTTTTTGTTAATTACATAATTTGTTTACTAATGAACTGATCTCATTTTTAAAAATATTGTAGGTCAAATAATTATTTATCGCATGAAAACCTAACGTTTAGGTCGAAGAATCTCATGCCTACTATTTGGTTACAATGAAACTATGCCAGCTCGGTTTTATATCATGATTTAGCAATTTAAAATTTAATTATGGTTATGAGAAGTTTACGTTCACCTATCAATCCTATCTATCTTCGATAGTTTTCTCTTTTTTTTTGTGTCATTTTGGTTATTGTTCGATATAAATATTGATTTTTGAGTTTATTCTCATTTCTTTCTTTTATTTTGGCCTGAGATTTAGAAAATGTTTAAGATTCAAAATTATTAAAGAGATACATACTTAGGTTAAGATCTGCGCCTTGTGCAGAATAAATACTTATTTTATATTTTTTGCATATTATAAAATATTAAATAATAATTATATATTAAATAACTAAGAAATCAGTTACTATTATGTAATAAATTAGCTTGCACATATAAATCAAATGACCGCTTTTATTTATTCGCAATCATTTTAGAATAAATAAATCAAAACAATCAATCTTATCTATCGTATATGATATATAATTAAATTTAAACGATATGAAGTATATATATATATATTAACATAAACACTTATTAAAATAAAATTATTTATTTATTTGATTTTATTATCATTGTATCTTATTTTAGAAAATAATTTAAACATTGATCACAAAAGTTTATGTGAGACTTTTAACAGTTTTAGTAATTTATACTTGTTTTGAAAAATTCAAAATACAACATATACAAAAAAAATCTAAATTTTTAATATATGATCAATGTAATTGTGTAATTTATTTTAATAGTATATCTCTCCTCAACTTATATCATAAGGCGTGTCCATCTCTATTCATATATTTAAACTCTTATTCATATTCGCTTACAAAAACAATTTACAAATCCATGCTGAAACACGTGCAAATTTAATTTATAAATTCGTCAGTGTATATTCAAATATCTTTCGTACAATTTTTAATAATAACATCAAATAAAGAAAGGAATGCAATCTGTTATCCTATCATTTTCGCATTCCCTGTTAATATCACAAGAGTAGCTAAAATTACTTAAGCTTAGAGCATGATTATTGGGGGTTCTTAAATTGGGTTCTTATCGGAATATAAGAACCTGTCTCTTAACTTTTAATTAAAAAAACTAAGAACCGGAGATATTTAATAACCGGTTCTTAACTTCTTTAGATAAAAGCTAAGAGATGGCTTATTCCCTTGATCAATGATTAAGATTCATAATTCAGTAACATATAAGCCAGTATTAACATACTTTGTAGTGATTAAGTTTAACTACATATACACTATCATTTCATAGTTTCTAGAAATATAATCATACAAACACACATCCACACAAACATACAAACCACTTTCTTTGATACAGATAAAAAGTCCTAAGAGCAATGTCCTTATTCAAGACTACTTTGGTCATCACACAATGTTTCGTGACCTGCATGAACACTATCTGAGAAAGGAAAGCTTAAGCCAAGTAGTGTTTCATCCAAGAGTTGAAGCGAGACCAAGCAAGCTCTACCGCAGCCTCGTCATCATCAGAATCTCCCAAACTCTTCCTTCTGCTCACTCCTTCGGGGCTCCTGTTCAAGAAGGCGTGCCCGTTCCCCGGGTAAATGTGAACCTCGTGTGCTACTCCCGAAGCTTTAAGCTTCTCTTCGAGATTCCTTGCTGCCTGAAAAAGGTTGTAATAATCATTAGACAATTTATTTTTTGAGATGTGATGTAAATTGTAATTAATGGTATATAATATAATATATACCGTGACATCAGAGAAACCAACAATATGGTCAAGCTCTCCAAAATGGGCCTGAATAGGAGCCTTGGCTTGTGCTGGATCTGCAAGCTCGGAGGAAGGGGTTCCATAGAATCCAACAACAGCATCAACCTCTGGAATCAAAACAGAGCTAGCTATAGCTAGTGCACCTCCCATGCACATTCCAGTCACACCAACCTATCACCACATTTTTAGAATTTTTATAATCTTTTAACAGAACGTTTTTTAAAGCATTCTCGTACCTTTTTGGAGCCGTTAGCTTTAAGCCAATTAACAGAAGCGCTGATATCCTTGACAGCACCTGGCCAGTCAAGGCCATCCATTAAATGCTTTGCCTCTGCAGCATCAAGACCCACCTTTCCTCTATATAAGCTACACCGAGAAAAAAGGTAGTGAGATTTTAATATATAGCTGAATCTTGCAATGCAAGAGAGACTCACTCAGGTATAAGGGCTTTGAAACCAGGGTCAAGCTGTGAGATTTTAATAGCGTGGTTCTTGATCTCAACTTCAACACCCCACCATTCTTGAATCACAACAATCCCGGGCGCATCATCTTTACCAACCACATACGCATCGAACGTCTAACCATTATATCACACATAAAGATGAATGATAAAAGGGATGAAGATTGTATAAAGTTTTGTTGCCTAAAGAAGAAGCATATATAGACAACTAGCCATGCTCAAACCTTATGTTCATAAGAAACAGAAACACAACACCACACAAGGCGCAAAGTAGGTCAAGAAGTCATGCGGAGACAGAGAAAGGGAAGCTTACAGTGTCATCTCTTTGGATTTGGATTTTCTTGAAAGCTGAATCGGCCATTGATCGGACTGATAAGCGAGAAAACGCAGGAACCGAGGATCTAGAGAGCGAAGAAGAAGACTTGCCAAGTGAAGAAGATAAGAATGTGGACGATGAAGATGACACGAGTGCTCCTAACATTTGTCTGACTATTGTAATAAACTATTTTTGTTTTGCGACAAAACGATGTTTTCATAGTCAGCCCAAAAGAGACTGAAACGGCGCCGTAATTATTTCCATGAATATGGGCCTAGTATGTTTTACAAACTATGTGTGGCTTGAGGTTCAATTTATCAGGAAGACGGTTCCTTAGACAACGCTTTGTGAATTGGAATTTCCAATTTGTGAATGTGACTTCTGTAGAGTCAAGATGATGTGTTGAATTGAAGCCGGTTCGAGATGTTGTCCGGTTCAGATTACTGATGGATGAGATGGCCGGTTTAGTGACTTAGAGGATACGAGATCATGATCCAAATGATTATGGGAAATGGAGAAAGATATGGAAAGAAGATTTCCAAAAATCTTCACACGCTGTGGTATATAAGGAGAGTGGTAATCTAAGAAAGTGATGCGCTTTCTAAGAGGAGATATCAAGGAATTAGGGTTTTAAGTAAGAGAGTGACAACGAGAAAATTGTAAGGATATCAACTAGGGTTGTAGTTCTCACGTTTCGGGTAGATTAATGATTGGTCAGTCGTGATACACGATTGTATATAGTCACAGAAATCTGATTAAACAAGACTGTTGAATTTGTTTAAACGATTTTTTATAAAAGTATTATTGAAGAAAGTTTATTGTATTCAAGCATCTTACATATTAGATCTCTGTCCTAGAAGCGCCACTTTGGATGACAGACACCAATCTTATGTTTCAAAACATGGTCCCCTCTGGTTACATTCGCTAATCTTTTCGATGCTGAGACCAACAAATGAGAGGCTGCAACTCTCTCCCAATGTGTGGAAGATGAAAATTTATTTCTCTGTTTTCTTCCATATTGGGTTTGGTTTTTTCTTTTTGCTCTCGGGAGATTTTTTATCTGATACCTTGTGCATTTTATACTCTTGTCTTGATTATGAGTTTTGGCTCTTTATTTCAATGAAGTAATTTCAATGTTTAAAAAAAGAAAGAATGTGACTTCGACTTAGCGTAGCTATATGGGGGTTAGGGATTTGAAATTAGAGAATGAAGGCTATCTTACGGACAAGAATAAATTTCTCGACAAGAAAACACAGACTATTATCTACAATACTAAAAGCAAGATATGGAGAGATTCTAGCCTGTCCACGTCGGATTGTTAATTCGGGCCAATCAGAAACGTCAAATTTGACACGTCATCCCGGACTCGCGGTGTGGGTTTGTGGGAAGTGTTGTGGGCTTCACGAAGTATTGTGGGCTTCACCGAAGTGTTGTGGGCTATATTGGACTTCTGTGTCGTTTTGATGAAACCTCGAAGAATCCGTCGGTGAAGCGAGATTCTCATCGCCTCTACCTCTTCGTCTTCTCCGATCGAAGAGGAGAGAAGCCGAGATTTAATCGAGCCACTTCTACACAATCAATACCTCCTTAATGATTTCGTTTCACCTCCCCCTTTTCATCCTCCTTTATATACTGATCTTCTTTATTTCGTATTATCCAAAACCCTCGAACCACTCAAATCTCGATCCATGGCGATGAAACGAAATGGGAAGTCTCCTGTCTCCTCCGACTCTGATGAAAAAGTCATGTTCTTCAAGGATGTCTCTCTAGGTCCACACGAAACTCAGCAACGCTTCCGGCTCATCCATTTATGGGAGGCTCGGAACCCGGTGAAGAAGACACTGATTGGCCTCGAAATGCTCCTCATCGACGAACAGGTGCGTCGATTTTCCAAAAATAATTTCCAGTTTGTCAGATCTATGTTTCCGAGAATTTTAAGCTAGGGTTCCGATGATTATTTTAGGCGTTTTCTTATACGCTTCGTTAATTAGTTAAAGTAGTGTTTGTTTTGTATCTGTTTTACTTCTGAGGTTTCATTCTTCTCTGAGGTTTCATTCTCATTCTCATTTCGTGATTTGTTATTTTTTTCCGACATCAGGAAACTGTTATTCAAGGATTCATCCCGCCGGGACGAATTAAGAAGTACTTGCCTGATATGAAACGTGGATCAGTTTACAAGCTCATCAACTTCTACAGATCGAAAAACAAACCGGTGTATCGGGTTGCTGATCATGTCGCAACCGTGTCTTTCACATGGAACTCTGAAATGTCGGTTCTTCGCGAGATTCCCATCTCTTTTGATGAAGACCGTTTCAGGTTTCATTCATACGAAGATTTTGAAGCTAATTGTGATCTCAAAGGTGACCTCTACGGTAAGCATATTAGTTTTATATATCATCTCTCAGTTACATTGCTTTGTATGTAGTTTTTAGTCTATCCTCCTGTTTAGGTAAAGAAATCTAGATTTTTAGGGTTAAATAAGTAGTTCAAATATTTGGTTTCTAGAGTTTTATTAGTCATCTAACTTACTCTTTTCATGAAAATGTTATAGATGTTGTTGGCCACATGAAGCTGGTCGATGGACAGACTCTTACTGAGCGTCCCAGCCTTGACGATGTGAGGATCGCTACCACTCGGCACATTATGATTCATGTGCTGTCACATGAGTAAGTGTGTTCTTTATTTCAAGTAATCATCTCTCGGTAGTTCTTAAATCCCTATGAGTTTATTTTTGCAGTGGACCTGTGATGAAGCTCTACCTTTGGGACCAGGCTGCAACAGACTTCTGCAACAAGTTCAACTCCTGTGAAAGCACTCCCACAGTGCTTTTGGTCACAACTGTTAACACCAAACGTCTCGGAGGTAATTATTTAGCTTTTTAGACTCATGTTTTGAGTGATAATTGTCACATGTTTTACAAAAAGTTTCTCGGTGTTCTCTTAGGTGATCAGCAACTTATTAACCATCCTAGAACATTTTCTTCTCTGTCATTGGTTGCTAATTTCACTCAATCACTTATCTCTTTAGACTCACGTTTTCACTGATAATTGTGACATGTTTTCGAGTGGTTTATGGTTGTTCCCTTACATGATACTAGCTTATTTACCATTCGTAAAACGTATCACTTATCTCTTTAGACTCACGTTTTCACTGATAATTGGGACATGTTTCCGAGTGGTTTATGGTTGTTCCCTTACATGATACTAGCTTATTTACCATTCGTAAAACGTTTTTCTTCTTTATCATTAGTTGCTAATTTTCACACAATCCTTTTTAATGATTCTTCTATTACTGAACAGGTTCCCTTGCCCTGACCTCTATGTCCTCCACACGGGTTTTCATGGACTATGATGTCCAACCAACCAGGGATTATTTCACCTGGTATGTAACCCGTCTTCAGCATCTATTCTATACAGTTCATCTGAAGCGTACACTTACACTTATAGCAGTGAATGACTGAAACACTGCTTTACGTTTTGTTTCAGGCTGAGCTCCAACCCAGAGATTGCTAATCAGGTTAGCGCAGACGTCATCACTAAGCGTGAGACACTGACTATAGCAGATATATTCTCCTACATGGCTCAGGAATCTGCAAAGGTAAAAGTAAAGCTATATTACTTACTCATTTTGAAACGCTAATATATTTTAATCACATGCTTATAAACTGTCGCAAGATGCCTTTTTTGAGTGCACGGCTACGATTGATGATGTTGTGCATGGCTCTTCTTGGTACTATATTGCATGCAGTGAGTGCCATTCTAAGGCTACCAAAGGCCCATCTTCGTTGATCTGTACAGACACAAGATGTGGGAAGGTTAACACAGCTAGTGTTGCACAATATGTTTTCTCCCCCTAATATTCAATTACACTTTAGTATTGTAGATTTGTGACGTTATTTTCTGATTCTTTCACAACACGTACCGTGCAAAGATTTCCGTTTATGACAACAGCGAACAAGCTTTTTTGTCCTACTTGGAGATGTTGGGCGTGAGCTGACTGGGAGGCACGCATCCGAGTTGGTTAACAGCTACTTTGAGGTAACTGAGCATCAATTTATAATCTCAAATGATTTTTTTTTCTTTTTTTGTTGCTATTCTCTCAAGTCATTTGAACTGACACTATTATACTTGAATGTAAGGCTAAAAAAAGCGAAGGAGCTGACCAAGAGGTGCCTGTCTCGGAAGCTCTAATCAGCACCATCAGACAGACACATAAGTTCTGTGTGAAAGTTACAGACCACAACTTCTCAGGCAATACACGAGCCATAACTGTCACCAAGATCCTCCCTCTAGACACACCACCACACACGGAAGCCTCAGTTGGAAATGACATTGCTGCAACGTCTGAGGAAGCAATGCAGTCTGGAAACGATCTGTGAACCTCCCAAAAGCCGTGGAGATTCTGTAGATGAGGAGAGCAAGCGGACGTGTAGCAGTGCTGATCCAGAGACAGCTAAACGCCCAAAATGTGAGAATTAGAGCTTGGGTTCATTGGTGTTTGAGTCTTTGCTTTACAGTTCAAGGATTGGGTTTTTTTCTTTAAATTTGCTGCAGTTTAAGTACTTTTGGTTTTTTTTAAAGACAATGTATTGTTTGTTTTCATTTTAAGACTTTGTTTCCAAAGCAATGAAAGCTTACAGGTCTTTGACGCAAAACTTTGCTTAGTAGCGAGCTCTTGATAGCAGCAATGCTTTGGATAGACTACGGTAAACCATATTGTTGAAGTCATTTGTGTCCTCAAACTGACCATAACCAACATAACAAACCAACCAAAGAACTAACGACACCAATCTGAGATTTAGGAAATCAAATATACACATTTAGGAAATTTAGAAAATTTGATTCATTCACGGCTGTCTAATTATTAAGATATTTAGTCTTATGTAACTTTAGGAAATTTGCCAAATTCATGTGTATCAAATATTCTTTCGCTTAGAAACAAAAAAAACACTCACCCTAGCTAATCTTCAACGCCTCCCACAGTCCAACGATTCTGTCCAATTCTCACCCACTTTGAAAAGGTACTGTCACACTAATATTTGGCCAGACTCATTTTAGTTAGTATTGTGTAGATTGGTTTGACCATAGTGTATTCCTTTTGATTAAATTTATTACTAGACCTGATCTGCGCGCCAGCGCGGATTTGAATTTTCGGTTTTTGGTTATTTATTTAACTAAATAATGTATTTGTAATATTTGATTTATTATATTCACCAAGTAAACAATTTTTCGGCATCTTAAACCATCTATTTACGATGAATATTCGATATCATATAAAAAATTGAACAAATAGACGTAATTAGAGAATTGTAAACGATATATAAAAACAACGGTTATTAATGTAAAATATGAAGAAATATTATATTATGACTTAGTATGGCATAAAAGATTATAAATTAGTTATACATGTTTAAAGAAAATAAAATAATTTTTAAACTTCTATGAAAAATTTAACATATAAAAAAAGGTGATGAAGTAGTCATCAAATTGTAAATAATTTCATAATTTTATTAATAATAAATTATTTATAGTCTTTGTTTTTCGTCAAGATAATTATTAAATGTCCATAACATTAATATGTTAAAAGACCATATTATGAAAGCTCATGTTGTAACCGT
>NC_027751.1:10869362-10872711 GCF_000695525.1 Brassica oleracea var. oleracea
TAATTATGGTTACAGTTTCTATATTTAATAGGTACATTAAAGATACGACATTGAAGATATTATGTTTTGATTAATAGAAGATATTGGATTTTGAGTTTGTATTTATTGATTTGTTTTTTATAAAGCTTAGAAAATCAATGGGATGATTGGTTGGTTGATACATCCTATAAAGAAAACGAAAACTATAGGTGGTTTGAATATTGTACATCGATCGATGCATGATGTAAGTTGACTACATAAAACTTGAACATGATCATTTCAAACTAAAGTATAGGTAGGTTATATGCATTTATTATAGGGAGAATTGGAAAAAAGAGACATTTTCAAATTTTGTTTGTCTAAATAGGATTTTTGATATTTTTGCTCATTTTGGACAGGTTTTACCCTTCTGTAATAGAAAAAATAGTAAATTAAATTTTAAAAATATAAAAAATATATAAACCATTGGAAACATTAGTATGCATATTTATATGTTTAAATTTTATTTTTAAAAAATAGTGGAATCATGTTTTATTTCACGTTATAGCACAAATATAATACTCATTCTAGCCATCTAATTAGTCTAGAAATCGAATAGTAAGTATTACACACAGATTTATCCTGGGTAGAGAATACAAACAAAACTTTCTTCAATATTCTATCTTAGCTAGATTTCGTCAGGTAATATTCTAACAAGATATCTTTAGTCTACTTATAGTTTTATTACAACTTCTAACCTCGACTCTGTGAAATACTTTTTTTTTTATGTGTTATAACATTTTCTGCCTTTTACGTTATCATATGCGTAAGGAAGAATAAACCTCCTACACTTTCTTCAGCGCTCTGATATACGTATATTACATATTATAGGCAAATCGCAAAAATATGTAAACTTCCATATTTCGATTAATATCTTTCCTAAATCTAAACTAAATCTACCCTAAATCTCTCGTAGTATCTTCTCTCCCACAATTTTTTCATAGTATATTTTAAAGCTGTTCTCTCACACCAAATCTCTCATAGTATCTACTCGTTTGTGTAACAGCTGATGTAGACGAGCTATGCTGATAGGTTGCTTTGGGTACTAACGTTCTGAAAGTATGAAAATTGACGAGAAAAGCATGCTTAAATAAAACATGGTATCAGAATCTAGCCATAAAGAAATCATCATATATATATATACAAGAAACATCACAAGTGTTTTTCAAAGATAACAGTGAGGATAATAAACCCAGACAAGTAAAACGAAGGCACACAGAAAACACACAAAATATCACTATATTATGTGTTACTGGTTCCACAGCTATTCATAGTTAGACCATATCAGCATCTTCTCCGCAGATGATTCAGCTCTTTCCTCGTCAGAATCCAAAACTCCCTTTGAACAGTTCGCTTAAGAACTTCAAGAGATCATAAACACAATAGAAGTTTGTCATTGGTTCATCTTCAGGGTTTGAAATCAGTAATCATGTTCTTGCTTTTCAATATCTTTTCAAAATTCAATTTAAAAACAACAATAGCAAATCAGATGAGAATACAAAAAAAAGTGAATGGTAGCACCATGCTTGAACTATCTTAGCAAGTATGTTCAGATGGTAAGAAGAATGCTATCTTTATCAAAGGCTTTTTATTGTAAGATACAAACTTCACGGGACTTTCAACATGTCAGCCAGTGACACACATAACACTACGTACAACACACACAAAAGTACCATGAAAACAACAAACTAGTTCGTGTTATAAATCATGGAGTGGATTGCCATTAACCAGGCCCGGACCGAAACCGGTCCAATACCTAAAAGATGAAGAGATGGCCGAAGTCTAGAGAGAGGAGAGAGAGAGCCGACTTCAGGAGAGAGAGAGGCGGCCACAAAGTTTGGAGAAAAGGAAAGTTTTTCCTGGTAGATGTAATCTTTCCATTATTATGTATCAATAGTTTTTCTAATCCTAGTGAGTTTAGGTTTTGGATACTTTCCATTTATCTTCATGTTGTAATCCTTATATAAAGGAACCCCTTTGATTATTAATAAAAACACAGAAATATTCAGTCTCTAAACTCTCTAATTACAACACGTTATCAGCACGATAGACTCCAAAACCTAAGACAAAACCTAACCTAAAATCCGTCACACATAAACCCTAATCCAGGCGTAACTTCAAAACGATCTATCTCTCAAATCCCGAGGAACCAGACGACGAGCCACATATCAAATTGAAGCTCTTGACGAGGCGAATCTATCAGTACAAACCGTTCGTCAATCAAATCTCAGACGCGCCCACACTCACAGAAACAATACACGGCGCCGTCTTGATCTTTTGGAACCCTAATCCCGAAGAACTCTAAATTGTTCTTGCTTGCATTCCGGCTTGCAAACTCCGATCAGGCTCAGCTTCAGGCGTTCCCTGTCCGTGATCAACGTCCTCAGCCTCAGCTCAGCTTACGTCCAGCTCAGACCAAATCCCCGACCAGATGCAACCGTCCGCGAGAAGAAACAAGCTCGCGATAGCTCTCGGCAACGCGACCCGATAGGAGCCGTCCCGCGTCCGTTCGTCTTAGCTCGTCTCTGATCTTTGGTGGTCCGGTTCAGACCTGCAAAAACAAAGGTACAGACTTAATCTGAGAACATGAATCAAACCTGGTTGTTTTGTAAAGATTGAAACCCTAAAAGATAATCTCTAAAACTGAAAGCCATAGGTTAAATAGATCAATCCCCTATGAGTAAATCGAAGCTCTATAAGTTCGATCTAAAACCTAAAAACAAGATTGATCCATTGATCAATTAAAATCAGAACCTTAAAGGTTTTTGAATCTCAAATCAAATCCCCTTGATCAAAGATCAAAGTTTTCGAAATCCCCTAAAACCCTAATTTTGGAAAATCGGTTTTTAATTTTGATTTGAAACTTGAGTATTTGATTGATCGCCTAGAGCTATGATTAGGATTGTTTTAAAACTTGAATCTGAATCTTGTTTAAACTAAAACCCTAATCTCGAATTTTAAAATTCCTAATGGCCTTGAAATCCTTAATCTTGATTGATATTTCTAAAGGCCTTGAAACCTTAAGTCTCTCATTACTTAAAGCTTGAAAGATTGATTTAAAGAATTTACATATAGAATGAGAATTAGGTTGCTAGATTATTTAATTCTAAAACTTAATGGATATACAACTAAGCAATAGGATTGAAAACACTTAGATTAATAATCCCGTTTTGTATATGGCCGTGTGGCCTAATACATTGCTCACACTTGCGGCCTTGTGCCCTTGATTGATTAAAAGCCGTGTGGCTTAGTAAATATCATAGTGACCGTGTAGCCTAGTATCCAGATGGTTATATAAACCGGATTGCATCATGATCCGATCCTTAAGATC
>NC_027751.1:10872825-10873833 GCF_000695525.1 Brassica oleracea var. oleracea
TTCTAAATCATAAATTGATTAAATGATTTCAGATGTCGAGATTTGAACCTTCGGATTATGCTGCCTTAAATCTCTCTGGAGATAATTGTCAAGAATGGGAAATGAACACTTCAATTGCCCTGAAGTCTAGGGGACTCAGGAGATGTATCATTGAAGGCAATAATGCAATTGAAAGTGAAAAGCATAAAGCCATAACAATTATGCGCTACCATCTCACTGAGGAACTGAGAAATCAGTATGAAAATATAGAGGATCCTTGTGAACTTTGGACAAGACTAGAATCCAGATACTCAATGATATTTTGGAGAAAGACCATGAATGAATGGAAGCTTCTCAGGTTCCAGGATTTTGAATCCTTCGAAGAATATAATTCTGCTCTAATGAAAATCGCCCATAGTCTTGACCTATGTGGTGAAGTGGTAACAGACGATGATTTATTATATAAAACATACTCCACATTCCATCCAAAGGATGTACTGTTATCACATAAGGCTAAGGGTTTCACAACCTATAATGACCTATTGTCATACCTTCAATCAAGCAAAGAGAGCAGAGACTTAAAAATACTATTAGTCGATTTGAGAAACTTCAGAAAAGATACATTGAGCAACGAAATAGTGAGATGAGACTTCCTGAAGCCAATGAGGCTAGAAATGATAAGGAAGAATCCAAGAAAGCCGCCTGGGAAAATATAGATTATGAGGCCGACTTATACATTGACTAAAGAAAGATCTCGACATGATAATTTTATTTTAAGTCTATGATTTTGTGATTTGCTTTTAATTAAACGGCCAAACCAAAGAGGCCATTACCCAGCTAAAGAAACCATGAGAATAAACGGCTCGGCCGTGACTTGGTCGTGACTTGGCCGCATAGTGCAGGCTTGGCCGCACATGTTCCATTACCTATAAAGGTTCGGCAAAGTAAGCTATTACCTATAAAAGGTTCGGCCATGTAAGCAATTATCTATAAGACTAAGATTCTAAAGTCTATAAGCTTGGAGACATT
>NC_027751.1:10874054-10875550 GCF_000695525.1 Brassica oleracea var. oleracea
GTGATCAAATAGTGGTCAGGTACGGATTGCATGAAACAAATGAATCTGAATATTAAAGGAGAAAGATTATAAGCTGGATATAGAATGTTAAAAGTACGAATGGTTTTAACCATCATTGTCTTGGCAAAAGATCCTCGGACTAGAGATTATGATTTAAGACGTCCAAAGAAAGATTATATAAAGCTAGCTAATTGAGAAGCTAATCGAAATGCCAGACACTGACCCGAGAAATGACTAACCAGCTTAGCACCAAATGAATATCCTAGAAGAGACATAATCAAGTTGCTATAGAGTCTATACAAGATAGACCAAGTGTTCCATAAAATAAAGGAATTTCGGATAGAAAATAATGGTGCATAGAATACAGATCCGAGATTATAAAAGAAACCATACCAGACATTGAGAAAAGGCTGCGCAACTACACATCTAAGGTACCAAACCATGTAGTCTTGGGACGCCAAGCTACTAGGTAATAAAGGTCCTGGATAATAAGATCTCAAATCTATAGATCATGTCTGAAACATAATGGAACCACATGAAAGTGTCAACACACACACATTTATATAAAGATACATAAAGTTATAGCACTTGAACATAAAGAGATAAGCGAGGATCATGAACCCACGAAAGAGTACTCATACAATCATAAAAGATCATAGAGATTAGAAAAGATAAAACGTGGAGGTTCAAAGTATCTAAAAGAGAGATGGGCGTATTGGCCATATACATATACAGAAACACCAACTGACAAACCAGCGAAATAGATGGATCTTGTGAGATAAAGAAACCGTGAGAAAAGGCACATGATCACGAGGTCTAGAGTGTTCATGTTTCCTAATAACAACATTAGATTACAGCTTGTTACACAAGGTACTCACAGAGATCAAATGAATAGATTATAAGGAGATAAATTCCTATGTGGTGGATGCTGCTACAGATTTTCGAAATTGAAAATGGTCTGGTCATAAGAAAGAAATTAGATACAAATGATGTAGTAAGCAGCATATGGATCACTCGATAAGATGAAAGAACAGCTTCGTTCCTAAGCTGATTCATGGACTGAAACATAAAGCAGCTGCATATAGTATGTAAAAGAAATTGATCACGCATGATCATTGATCTTGGAGTTGTATAAAAGACAATCCAATACAGTCCATATATTTGAAATTCCTTGTGATTATACTAAACCTTAAAGAGGTTAGTAGGCATAGAATAAATCTATGTGGGTGTCCGACCAAAAGCGTCCGGCCCCGGCCCTTCAAACTAAAGATGTCTGACTCTAAAGAACGTCTGGCTCTTCTACTAGACGCGTCCGGCTTTTAAGTCTAAAAGGCGTCTGGCCCTTCTTCTTGATAACGGGCTAGTAGAGACAAAGGATCAACCGGATACAAATGTATTGTAATCCTTAAGCTTGTGAAAGCCGAGATCTATGACCTAATAATATATATTTCAGTGTGTGATATAATCCACAGCAACAGAGGTCATGAGACACCATC
>NC_027751.1:10875638-10875973 GCF_000695525.1 Brassica oleracea var. oleracea
GATGTCCACATCCATGAGAGTGTTCGGCCGCAGAGCCATAATAAGAGATTATAAACTCACAGCAATGATCATTGATCTTGAACACTCATGAGACAAGTAGTGGACATGTATAGACGAGGTCTATGACCCAGACATGGACCGGCCAGATCGAGAGACAGGTTCATGATAACCACGTCTAGTACATTGTCCATAAGTACTTAGTTTGTCCGATCAAAGTAAAGAGTTAACAGTAGATGATCACGTCTAGACTATGGACACATGCAAACACGATTTCCAAAAACCCAATAGTGATCCCCGAGAACAATATGGTTCACATTATTTAGCACACATGCTTT
>NC_027751.1:10876079-10877369 GCF_000695525.1 Brassica oleracea var. oleracea
TTCCTACATATACAGGAAAGATCACGCATGTTACAGCCGTGTAGGGTTACGGCAAGAGCTTGAACCTCCTCTCTCAGCTCCTCTTCGTTTCCATGAATTCCGATGACTCGGGAAACAACAGGGCTTCAAAGAGAGGAAGAGAAGGCAAATTAGCTGTTGATGATAGTGAGCCTCCTGTTAAGAAAACAGCTTCTACTAAGGCTACAGAGACAACAAGGATTGAACATGTCGAAACATCAGATTCTTACTTGTCACCGAGACCGGCCCAATACCTAAAAGATGAAGAGATGGCCGAAGCCTTGAGAGAGGAGAGAGAGAGCCGACTTCAGGAGAGAGAGAGGCGCCCACAAAGTTTGGAGAAAAGGAAACCCTTTCCTTTTCCTAGTAGATGTAATCTTTCCATTATTATGTATCAGTAGTTTTCCTAATCCTAGTGAGTTTAGGTTTTGGATATTTTCCATTTATCTTCATGTTGTAATCCTTATATAAAGGAACCCCTTTGATTATTAATAAAAACACAGAAATATTCAGTCTCTAAACTCTCTAATTAAAACAGTTCATAATACGTACTCCCTAAAGCTTGTAATTCTTCATAAGGCCATGCATCTTCTCAATCTCTCAGATTTATTCTGTCTTTAGACTTGTTCCAATCGATGTTACCAGCTATTACAACCAGAATCACCAGTTCCCTCATCTTTGTGTTCTTACATCTCAACTAAATCGTAGATGTACAGTTACAAAGAAAAATCTAAACCCGAGATGTTCTTCACTTTGTCCAGCCTAGCCATAGAGAAGAGTATTGGCTTCGACCTATCGCTCAACCTTAGTTCAGCCTCGACCTATCGCTGAAGATCATGGTGTGTGAGATCATTCCAGCCTCGCCGACGCAACTCTCCGACGAATAACAAATACGAGGAAGAAGACACAGAGAACATAGAATAAGAAACATAGAACAAATATGACTGATTTTAACCACTGAAGAAAAAAAAAAGAATGAAGAGAACGGGGAATCTCTCTCATGCGGAGAAGACGATAGACTATAGAAAGGTGTAAAAATTAGGTTAGTGTTATGAATTATGAAGACCATACAAGTTCAAGACTAGAGTCTATTGGAGGTTTACATCCAGCCACATGGAAGACCCATTCAATCTTAGTCTTTATGAGTTTGACCATGTCATTATGTAGAGTATCTTTGTAATCAATTCTCCCTTTGACTCCACCTTGTATGAATCACTATATATAGTGGTGTAATCGATAAGAAATAAGAAATATACAACACATTCTCACAAA
>NC_027751.1:10878755-10879537 GCF_000695525.1 Brassica oleracea var. oleracea
AATGTTTTGCTTCAGCAACAATACCGAGAAAAGGGTTTCTCCACCTATGCAAATTTGATCTCTTGTTTGTTGCTGGCTGAGGAAAACAATGAGTTACTCATGAGGAATAGTGAGATGAGGCCTCCTGGTGCTAAGGCATTACCTGAGGCACATGCGGCCATAGAGCCAAAAGATGAGTCTCCAAAGAAAGAGTCAAACCATTGCCGTATGAGTGGTCGTGGAAGATGGCAAGGTCGTAACCGTGGGTTTCAACCACGTGACCGTTGGTTTCAACCACGGACCATGGGTTTCAACCACGTGAACATAAAGGGAAAGAACCCTGTGGCCCATTGGGTCCATCATGATGATGAGAATGATCTCGACCATGAGGATGTTCAAGTCCATGACAATGATGATCAGACTGAATTTGAGACTTCAGATATTCTTAAAGAGGCCAATTAAGATTTCGACATCATGTTGCTTTTGTCTTTGCATTTCCCTTAGGCTTTATGTTTTTGTTCTACTAGTTTGAAATAAAGTTCTATCTATGAAATAAATTTGATTTTATATATACAGTTAAACTTCCTAAGAACATTTAAACAAAGCCAAATAAAACATTCTTATACTTAAGAAATGTCTAAGATGATGATCCTTGTCTATTGTTCAGAAATGAAAGAAGACAAGAACATGCTAGTGGTGGATAGTAGATCAAGCCACACTATATTAAAAGACAAAAGATATTTTGTTAACCTCACTCTAAGAAGTGCCAATATCAATACTATAGCAGGCACAACCAGTCTTAT
>NC_027751.1:10879637-10879771 GCF_000695525.1 Brassica oleracea var. oleracea
AAGCAATCTCGTGTTCGGATCCAAATGAGGTCAATCGATCCAAGAACAAAAATAATTTGAAGAAGACATATTTTTTATGAATCAAATTCGTGTGTAAATAGAGTAAGAGGGAGGATGAAGATATGAAGTGAATG
>NC_027751.1:10879830-10881382 GCF_000695525.1 Brassica oleracea var. oleracea
CTGAGAGCCTACTTTCCAGATTTTCCACTTAAAACTATTCGTCTTGAGAATGCTAATGAATTCAATTTCCAAGCTTCTAATGATTATTGTATGTCCATGGGGGTAAGTGTGGAACACTCCGTGGCACATGTACATACACAGAATGGATTGGCCGAATCCTTCATTAAAATAATCCAACTCATAGCTCGACCATTACTCATGAGGTCGTCCGTCGGAATGTCCGTCAGAATACCGCTGTTTTCTTGTAGTGTAAGGCCATCTAGTGAACATAAATATTCTCCATCCCAATTACTCTCGGGTCATGAGCCAGACGTGTCCCATATCAAAACATTTGGATGTTCTGTGTATGTTCCTATTGCACCACCACAGAGAAAAAAAATGAGACTTCAAAGGAGGATGGAAATATATGTTGGATTTGACTCTCCCACCATTATTAAATATCTTGAGCCAACAACAGGAGATTTGTTTAAGGCCAGATATGCAGATTGTCATTTTGATGAATCTGAGTACCCAACATTAGGGGGAGAGAATAACAAGCTGGGCAAAGCAATAAAATGGAATCAAACATCCCTATCATGGCAAGATCCTCGGACTCAATCATGTGATTTAGAGGTCCAGAAAATAATTCATTTGCAAAAGCTAGCTAATCAATTGCCTGATTCCTTTGCTGACCCGAAAAGAGTGACTAAGTCCTATATACCAGCTTGTAATGCACCAATAAGTATTGATGTCCATGATGGACACAATCAAGTGGCTACAGAGTCTAAAGCACGTCTCAAACGTGGTAGACCAATTGGTTCCAAAGATAAAGGACCTCGGAAATTAAAGAAAGGTGCAAAAGAAACCGAGGTCATAGATTGTCCAGACAAGGCCGAAATGGCCATGCCTAAGGTACCAACCAATGAGACTCGGGACGCCGAGCCTCATGGTACTGAAGGTGCTAATGATGAGATCTCAATTAATTATCTTATGTCTGGGACAAGATGGAACCGAAAAGATGTCGACATCGATAATATATTTGCTTATAAAGTAGCCCTTGATATGATGGACTTAAATGAGGATCATGAACCCACGTCTATTCTAGAGTGCACTCAAAGATCTGATTGGCTCAAATGGAAAGAAGCTATAAACGTGGAGTTAGAATCATTAAAGAAAAGTAATGTCTTTGGATCGATTATCCTGACGCCTTCTAACATTAATCCAGTGGGATATAAGTGGGTATTTGTGAGGAAGAGAAATGAACATGGTGAAATTGTAAGATACAAAGCACGGCTTGTAGCACAAGGATTCTCACAAATACCAGGCATCGATTATGAGGAGACATACTCCCCTGTGGTGGATGCAACTACATTTCGCTTTTTAATAAGTCTGGCCATCAAAGAAAATTTGGATATGCGGTTGATGGATGTTGTAACCGCATACCTTTATGGTCCACTGGATAATGAAATATATATGAGATTACCAAAGGGTATTGAGCTTAAAGCTAACAAAGGTTCTCGAGAAGAACACTGCATAAGGCTGAACAAATCCTTATATGGACTTAAGCAAAGTG
>NC_027751.1:10881963-10922747 GCF_000695525.1 Brassica oleracea var. oleracea
CTACTTATCTGATCCACACCATGGTCGGTCCCAAACTGGTTATGTGTTCACTCATGGTGGTACTGCTATATCATGGTGTTCCATGAAACAAACTATAGCAGTCACTTCATCTAATCACTCAGAAATTCTTGCCATGCATGAGGCAAGTCGTGAGGGTGTATGGTTGAGGGCTATGACCCAACACATCCGATCAGATAGTGGAATGGTCAAGGACAATGGTCCGACCATCATATATGAAGATAATGCTGCTTGCATTGCTCTACTCAAAGATTCATACTGCCGCCAAGTTTCACAGGCGGGCCCCGATACTTAGTTGAGAAATACCATGATGCGATGGCTATTTGCAGAGAATATGGGAATCCAGATCTGTTTATAACAATGACGGCCAATCCAAACTGGAGAGAGATTAAAGATCATCTTGAGAAATATAGTGGAGACTCCCCCAATGATAGACCGGACATTGAATGTCGAGTCTTTAAGATGAAGTTAGATCAGCTACCCAAGGATTTCAAAGAAGAAACTTTCTTCAAGCGATACACGGCAGCTCTCCACAGGATAGAGTTTCAAAAAAGAGGACTCCCTCATGCACATATATTATTGTGGTTTGGAAACTCTTCCAGAACACCAAGTGCAGAGGAAGTAGATGAGATTATTTCAGCCGAGCTCCCAAACAAAGAGAAAGACCCAGAAGCTTACAATTTAGTAACAAAACACATGATCCATGGTCCATGTGGGGTCTTTAATCGGAAGTCACCATGTATGGAGAATAATGTGTGCACAAAAAAGTATCCTCGGCCGTATAATGATAGTACTTCAATTGACAACTCAGGGTATGTATTATATCGTCGCCGTCGGAATGAAAATGAGTCTGTGGTAAAGGATGGGGCAATCCTAAACAACATGTTTGTCGTACCTCATAATATTAAGCTCTTGAAGAAGTACGAAGCTCATATTAATGTTGAATAGTGTAATCGTACAAGTGCAGTGAAGTACTTATTCAAGTACATAACCAAGGGTGTTGACAGAGCATCCGCGGTAATTGAAAAAGGAAATACGGAAACAACCTCTAACACAGTGGCATCTGGCGAACCAAAGGAAAGAGTAATAAAACAACAGAATGAGATCCAAGACTACATCGATGCTTGGTATTTATCAGCTTGTGAATCTATGTGGCGGAACTTCGCATTCCACATTCACAAAAGAAAGCCATCAGTTGAGAAGCTTATCATTCACTTAGAAGCGAACATAATATCACAATTAAAGCAACTGATAACCTCGGCCGTGTAATCCGCATGCCAGGTATTGAGAAGACGATATTCACCGAATGGATGGTCTTATGCAAAAGGTCAGAGTTTGCGCGTATGTTAACTTATGTGCAAATACCATAATATTTTGTATGGAACAACAATATCAAAGTCTGGACTCAACGTAAGAAAGGAAAAACCATTGGGCGAATCGTGGCTGTCCATCCATCGACAGGTGATCGATACTATCTGAGGATCCTCATTAATAAGATTAGGGGTCCTAGAAGTTATGACGAGCTGAAAACGTTTAACGACGTGAAATACCCTGACTTCAAATCAGTTTGCCACGCATGAGGCTATTTGGACGATGATGTTGAATGGCTCGAGAATATGTCGGTGGGTGCTAGAACAGCCACCCCATACCAACTCCGCGATATGTTTGTCACATTCTTAAACAATTGCTTCGTTGCAAGCCCTAAAGGACTATGGGAACACTCATGGAAATCAATGAGCGAGGACATACTTCACAAGAGACAAAGGATCTTAGGTCACACAAATCTTGAACTGGATGATGAGACCCTTCAACAATACACGTTAATTGAAGTGGAAAAATTGATGTGCATGCATGACCGCTCATTAAATGATATTAAAGAGATGCCAAAGATCAAACATGTTTTGCTAAAAGAATTGGGGAACAGTTTGTGGAACCAAGAAATGGATTACGATGTTGCCGAGGAAACACTGAGGCATGACAGGCAGAACAACTTACTTAATGCCGAGCAGCGTGCGATTTACGAATCAGTCTTAGATTCTGTTGATAAAAAAGATGGAAAATTATTCTTTGTATATGGCGCATGGGGCACAGGAAAAAAATTCCTATATCAGACCATAATATCCAGACTTCGCTCGAGAAAACAAATCGTTCTCCCGGTTGCTTCTTCAGGAATAACCGCATTGCTACTACCAAACGGAAGAACAGCTCACTCGTGCTTTAATATTCCTTTGAAGCTCGACGAAGACAAGCTCTGCAACATCAAACTAGGTATAATGCTGGCTGAACTAATTGAGAAAATGGACCTCATAATTTGGGATGACGCACAAGCATGCTTTCGAAGCACTAGACAAAACTTTGAAAGACATGATGTCTATAAAAAATCCACCCGCAAAAGATCAAACTTTTGGCGGCAAGACAGTTTTGTTAGGTGGTGATTTTAGACAGATCCTACCAGTAATTCCACGAGGTAGTAGAGCTGATACTGTCCTAGCTTCGATAAGTCATTCATATCTATGAAATAGCTGCCAAAAGTTCTCTTTAAAAACATATATGCAAGTCAATCACGACGAGAAAGAGTTCTCTGAGTGGCTTCTCAAGATCGGGGAAGGTCGTCCAGGATCAGTACAAGAAGATGAGGATGATGGCTACCATGAACAAATGGTAATCGTCGAGAACACATTGGTCTAAAAGTCTAAGGATGAGTCATTAAAGCAAGTTGTCGATGCTGCATATGGTGATGTCAACAAAATAAAAGCCTTCCAAATTTCCTACACTGATAAAGCTATACTCATACCCCGAAATGACACAGTCGATGAAATCAATGCATATACAATCTCCAAAACCGACGGGGAGTCAAGAGACTACTACAGCTACGATAATTTCGAGGTTTCGAAAACTCAGTCTGATCAAAACGATACGTTATACGCGATTGAGTATCTCAATTCCATGGAATTTCCAGGATTGCCTTCTCATAAACTCACTCTCAAAGTTGGGGCCCCCATTATGTTTCTGCGAAACATAAATCAACAAAAGGGATTATGTAATGGTACCTGTTTGATCCTAACCTACATAGGCGAAAAAGTTCTTAAGGCAGACATAATCACTGGCTCACACATTGGAGACGAAGTTTTAATCCCAAGACTTGTTCTCTTACATGATGAGACAAAGCTGTCGTTCACTTTACGTCGACGACATTTCTCTATCAGATTGTGTTATGCAATGACAATCAACAAAAGCCAGGAACAAAGCTTAAAAGCGGTTATCCTATATCTACCTAGACCGGTCTTCACACATGGTCAACTCTATGTGGCCCTCTCACGTGTAACAAGCAAAGCAGGACTAAAAATCATCAAAGGCGAAGACTCACACAAACAAAAAGTGAAGAACATAGTTTACAAAGAAATCTTCAACCGCCTTCGTTCACATGAGAGTAAGTAAAAGTTAAACTCAGAATCTCATCGAATGTTTCTTAAGTGGTTATCTATCTAATAATTCACATTTATTTGCTATGCAGTATTCTAGCTTTCAACAGAAATGAATCAGCGTTAAAACTCCTTCCCTGATGATGGAATTACGTATCCCTATTCTATTAATTAAGTAAATTCATTTCTATTACTAAGTTATTTTAACTGATTTATTTGAAAATCAATTTCGGGTTCTCCTGACTTAAGAAAATCCCATCACATCTACCACCCTATTCGTCAAAAATTCCACCATCTTATTTATGGTTTTCGCTTCTCTGTTTTAAGACAGCCAAATGACAAAATCAATTGTTTTTAAATTTGTGTTACCGTTTCCTATGTCAATTAAAAAAGGCACACTAAAATACTCTTTTTTCATACAGAAATTGATTGCTCAACACAATGTATTATTCAAACTACTATTGTTTAAAAAAGAGAAACTGGCCACCGCATCGCATTAGAACAGAAACTCTAGGGTTAATCCTACAACAATAAAAATAAACTTGCACTTTCTTAAACTAAAAACTACCAAAAATATACAAATTCCCTTTTCATAAAACATGTTATCCGCGCGAAACGCGGACAGCGGCTCTAGTATCTAATAGAGATAAAATGGTTATATCCATATTCAATCTAAACAAGATTAATGTCTTAAATACAGGGCAAAAAAAAAATTTACCCTCTAAAATTTATATTCAGGTAATGGTTAAAATATTTTTAAAATTTAATCAGTAATATTTTGTGATGAAAATAAAATTATATACATATGAAATAATTTTTGATTCTTTTCAAATTTGTTTATTATATTTATAATTTTTTTATATAAACATATAAATTTATAAAAAAATTGAACCCTTTAACTATCAATATACATGGATATGGGCTTAGTCCCGGGACGGTCTTGTCCCCTGCTCGCCGTTCCTGCCTAAATATACATGCTGGTTGAATATGGTCCTCTTTTTTTTTTTGAAACAGAATATGATCCTAAAAAATTTACGGCTTTATTTTGTAACATTCGGACTGTCCCAATTTTGAGATTGTATGTAGCCTTGCCCATTGGGCTATATATTAATAAAAATGTAAACTGAGAATTTTAACTCACTGTAATATTTTTCAGTAGATTTGTTACACGTGTTCTTCGTAGATTGGATAAGCTAATCCAAATTAAGTATTTTTCCTGGTCAGAATGCATATTAAAGTTTCTGTCACAAAAAACAAGAAGTAATTCATATTCAACAAAAAACAAACTAACAAATATCTTTTCAAAATTTCTTTCCATGTAATCACTTTGTTTGGATGTATTATTATTATTTTCCTTTTGCATTTATTATTTAGTTATATATTTTCTCTATACTTTATGATTTAACCAGAAAAGTTCATTAAAAGGTACTTTTGTCAATTATAATATTGAAACCATGCATACCGCTTAGGCCCTTAGCCTCTATATAAATTTTACACTCATCTACTACAACAACACTCAGAGTTGAATAAAAACATAAAAAATAGGCCAAGAGAACATTCTTCCGATAAATTAACGTCGGAAAATGGCAAATCTACCAGATTCTCTGTACGAGGACTACAGTACAAGCAAGTTGACATTGCCATCTGCTTCTTCCTTTGCTCCAACCACCACAGTCGTACCTTTTCCGGACATGGACACAATTATCCAGTGGATCAATGATCTTCATAATGAGATTCCATTTGTCTCTAATTCCGCGCTCCAAAACCTCGTCACTGTAAGTGCAAAAAAATATTCTTCCATCTCTTACTCTCTATTTGTTTAGATGATTTTAGTTTATATGTCGATATGTTTGTTCCCTATCTAGTTGCGTTGATTGAGCATGCTTTCTATTTGTTATTTGATGGACTGATTAGTTTTCGACAAAGAATTTTTTTCCCGATTGGGGGAGATCTTGAGATCTCTTTGTTTCTTGCTTCATAGATTAACCAATTATCCCAACATTATGTCCTTTTTCCTTTGTTATCATAAGAAAATGATTGAAATTGTGTTGCCTTCGCAATCTAATCTCACCTCAACATGTGACGTTTTTTGTACTTATCTTAGTGTTGGTTGCTTTACATGCAATATTATTAATTTTGAGTCAAACTTTGGCCTCCTTGTAAGAATGAGCCTATGAGGAACATTCAGTTGTCATACTCTATTTTGTTTGTATTCATTTGAGGATTATCGCTGGACTGGCTTTCATGTTATTTTTTTCTTCAGGCTTAGGAGAGTTGTGATCTTTCTCGTCATAAGAAATGTCAAGTTGTTGATCCGTTTTTCTTGTATCCAATTTGATTATTATCAGCAATATATCAACGGATTGATTTTCATTTTTTATGTCTAGGCGATTATCTGCATTATGTTGTTACATAGGCTTTCTTCTCATTGTAAAGAAATATGCAATTGTTATTTTGTTTCTGTTTGGTTAAATTTGATGATTATCGACATCATCTAGTTGGATTTGCTTTCACATTTTAGGTTTAGGCGATTTTTTGTCATAATACCACAAATTTCTTAGTTTTTCATGGTATGATAAGTCAAGATTTTGTTCTTCAGCTAATTCTTCGTTTGTCTGTAAGTTTCATTCTTGTATTATAAAATTAAAATATGTGCGGTCAGTAGTTACCACTTGTTATGCACTCTAAATTAATTTAATCTACACAAATGTTATTCAAATTATTATTTTTTTCTTCCAAATTTATGGATGGAAGATATGATAGCCAAACATATATACTTGTGGTCCAATGTAGGTATAGAAAATTATCTCAGTAAAACTAACACATATGGAATCACAAAATTGCATAACTTAGAAAAGTCAAAATTTCTTAGTGTAGCATTTATTTTGATCATTTAGAGACCGTTTATTTAATATCTCTGTAAATATGTATATCTTGACTAGTAATAGGATAGATCTGGATATCAGTATTTTATGGTATCCGGATCTATGTTTTTCCTATCCGAATATCCGATTGTGAATATTTGTCTAAACATTTAAATATTTGTCGATATACTAATCTGTAAATAATATATATATATATTAATTTCTTAAAAAATATATTTTTTTTAAATGTATACAACATTTTTATAAAGATGCTCACATACTATCACTGTCTATCTTTTCACCCATGGCAGCATAGGAACACTTATGAAATCTTGCCGCTGCTATTATGGAAATCTCCTTGTACAATGACCATGATGTTGCAGGTCCAATACCAAGTACTTTGGTTTAGTTGACTAATACTGATATTTTGTAAAAATCTTACTTTCTTTTGTTTTAGGTTTCTTTCTTTGTGATACTCAATTAGAATTATTCAATCTCTGCAGGAGATCGTGAAAATCTACCCACACATCTCAGCTCCAGTACACTCTCAGGAGGGGAAGCCACCTCGAGCGTACAATATTCTGCTTTTGTTCCAGGTATTGTTTGGCCTCACACTTTTCTTCTTTCATTTGAGAACCACTTCTTTGATAACAGCTTATAATTGGCTCTATAATGTTATCACTTTTCTTTGCCTATTATAGTGCATAGCTCATTATCCGGAGACAAGAGGCTGCTTCCTTAAGGGTATGTTTTTCCATTTGATCATCAGTAAAAGGAATAGATATGATAAAATGAATAACTGTTAATGGAATTTATATAATGAAATGAAATTACCATTTCACTTGTATTCCAATATTTTAGATGTGAAAATATTTTTAATATAAATATTGTTTTTAATCCAGAATGATATGCAATGTTATGGAAAAAAATTGAATAACCATTTTCATTTTTTTTATTTTAACTGGTAAACATTATGAAAATGTAAAGAAAATCAAGTATTCATGAAGATTTTATTCCACAAAAAAGCATTTCAGTTGCACCCGACATCATTGTATATCATGTTAATACATCGTCTTTGAATTTCATGTCCTATGTTGGTTGTTGTAGCTGAGATGCCACACTACTTATTTCCTTTGATGGACATTGATCTCACCTATAAGCCTCTCGAATGCCTAAGGCTTGGTGCATTGGGTGTCCTTGCTCATATGTTGAAGGCGGTACATACACATTATATAGTATCCTCTTTCACAGCATATATTTTTGTCACAAAAAGACTTAATATTATTTTGAACATCTCACTTGTCTTACAGCCTATAGACGGAGCTGCTGTTCGTTTCCTTATGGACAATGGTGCTTTACGTTATTGCACCAAAGCTATCGAGATTGGCTCTACAGAGTCAAAGACAGTAAGTTTTCTTCGCCACATCTACTGACTCTTAGATTATATATTAAAGAAGAAAGAAAACGTTACGAACCAATGTACTTCTTTCAGGTTTCTGTGTTCATATTGAACAAGATTCTGTCAACTAATGAGGGGCTTCAGTACTGCTGCGTCTTGGCTGATCGTTTTTTCCTCATAGACGGTCTCCTCAAAAAGCTGCTTGTGTATCTTTCTTCCATGACCAACCCTTCTCCTAGCTTGTTCAATCTTATTGCTGGTTGCTACGCCAAGCTCTCCCAGAAGCCCAGGTTTTGTGCCCACACCTTCTGATCATTTCATGTTCTTTTTTTTTTCAAGTTATGATCAAGCAAACAACAAATCTCTTTTCTCGTATGCATTAGGGCTCGTGAAGGATTATGGCGTTACCCTCCTGTCATGCTGCTTAACGGGACCTTCGCCAGTTTACTTGCTGTAAGATTGAAACACTTTGTTGAGCTCTGTATGGCTTTGGTTAATGCGGTAATAGTCAAGACTCTGAGTGTTTTTGTGTGTGCGTTTTTACGCAGGAGGACCCAGACGCTGTTAACTACCGTAAGCAGCTGATTCGGAACATGCAAAGCAAAGCTATGAAGTAGAAGAAAACACAGTTTTACTACAGCTTGACGCTAAGTAATAACTAAGAAGACAGAAGATTATGTTTGTTGTTTTGGTTTAATCTCTTCTTCAAATGACTCTTTTTTTATTTTCTTTCAGCATTGTTCTTCTCTCTTTTGGGATACATTTGAACCTGTTTTCTATCTTCTTCCCCTTTCAAGTATTTTATGTTTTGATTTCTCTCCAGAGGGAGAAATATGATTTGCTTAATTAGCAACTTGATGGTTGATACTTCTCATATGATGATTATTGTTATCAATATTATATTCACCTTCAGGAACAAAACAGGAATAGGTTGTTAAGATACAAAGCTTCATGTTCTTTTTAATATTTATATGACGTTTTTTTTTTTGGGAACATTTATATGACGTTTTTGAGGAAGAGAATAAGCCTTTTTGGTGTTAAATTCTTGTTTTGAGTTCTTCATAGTTGGTTCAGCCACACTAGGACTTATAGGAAAGAGAACTGAACGTAAAGAGACCATGGAAATCAAAAGTCCCGGCCACATTTGTCCACCCCTTGCAGAGAGTTTCTGAGGGGGTCTTTGAGTTATAGGTAATTTTCAGAGATTTTTTTTTGTTATCTAAAATCTTGGACAACAATTGTTTCACACTTTCTGAGCCTCATCAACCATGCATGCACCAAATAAATCAGCTTGAATCCATCCAGTCCCCATCATTTGGCTTTGCATCAAATGAATATGAGCAGAAAAAGTAATAGTCACGGCTTATTTCATATACCTTTATGGATCATATAGATTTGCAAAACAACATGGAGCAAGAAAACGTTCTTATTGCACTAACCTATCAAGCAATGCTTTCACAGCCCATGTTCCTCAGTCTTTGGCCAACCTTACGTCTCTTGAGTGGAAAGATATATCAAGAAACCAACTCTCCGTAAGTGCTTCCAATAGACCAGGGAGCCTCTCGCCTTAATTTGGCCTACATAAATGTGCCTAGCAACCAACTCTATTTTCTTACGGGACACACTGATTTCTTAAGTTCCCTTCCAATTGATTTATTTATTTATTTTATTTTATGATCAAAAATGATGAACACAGTAGCGTGAAAACTGTTATCCAAGACCGTAAAAGATCCGGTTAGAGCATGATTATCCCTAAAACCCCTAATCGGGTTTTTAATAATTTTTTAGTAATAAATATAATCTTAAGAACTTTTGTTAAGAAACACCTAAAATTTGTGCTTCAATGCTAGTTTCTTAGTTAAAGGTTCTTAAAAAAAATTAAACATTGTTGTATGCTTGTTCTTTTAACTTCTGTAAAATCAATCACCAAGATATGAATATATGAGATGAAACAAGGGGATCCATGAGAAAACTAGAACAAGAACGAAGAAAACAAAGGGTTACTGGCAACATGACGATGAAACAACGGATCTGCATTGTGAATCATCCAATCATAGGATTCAAAAGCTGTGTGATAGACAGGATAATCTGAAAAAAACTGACAGTATAAGCATCAATTAGACATGTATACATCATCAAGTTCTTGTTTTACCTGCACCATCTGTGAAGCTAAACCGAGTGCGAGTTCTTCGGGTAAACCAGCAGCTACTCCTCCATCAGCTAAAGCTTCAATGGCTAGGAATATGTACGCTGGTCCACTTCCACTGTAACAAGATTGAAGTCTTCAGATGGTAACATGATTACTTGATCGTGACTTAACAACTTGAGCATTCAGAAACGTTACGTACCTGAGACCAGTGACAGCATCAAAAAATTTCTCATCAGCTTTGAACATCTTCCCCACAGAGCCAAACAACTAAGCAACAAGTGCTCCATCTTCTTCCGTCGTGGCTGTTCCAAAGCTCATCACTATTTTATACTGACATAATGTTCCATCATCAGTAAGCATTTGATAGTTTCAATGAGAAAATAAACCACATTTAACACTAACACTAACCATATATCTAACACCAACCAGAATCAAGACATGTTCATTTAAGAGTGAGCTGTAAGGGAGGGAACGAACCTGGTGACATGGTGATCAGAACGATGAACCTCGTAGACATATTCATCTTCTCTCTCCAGATACCATCCAACCAGACAACTCTGAACATTTAAAGACATCAAGAGAGATCATAGAGTATATCAATTTCAGTGGAAAAGGATTTAGAGACTCTCTTGGTGTATGCCGTATAACAAAGATTCCTGCATTGGTACAATAATGATCACAATGTATATCAATTTGAGAGAGATCATAGAGTATATCAATTTCAGTGGAAAAGGATTTAGAGACTCTCTTGGTGTATGCCGTATAACAAAGATTCCTGCATTGGTACAATAATGATCACAATGTATATCAATTTGAGAGAGATCATAGAGTAACCTAACCAACCATCATCAATAAGTCCAGTGAACAATAAAGAACTCCGTAAGTCAATCAAATAGCCATCCAAGATCAGAACACATTGCGATCCAAGATCAGAACAATGATCCAACCGTCATCAACAATTACAGTGAACAAGAAGACGTTAGTAACTCAAACACATTGCGATCCAAGATCAGAACAATGATCAACGATCAATATCAACCTCAAGAGAATGAATCCAAAGGCAGAACGTAAGATTCTCTAGATTCTAAACAGTTATTCCTCGACGATAGCTAGAGAGTTGATCTACCTTTGTTAGCAGATTTCTTAGCCGTATCAGACATCGAATCGACGGGGCGGATCACGGATTCCAAACCAAACTTAGAAGAATCTTGCCGATCCTCACCCTCGGAGCTTCCGACAGACCTTCCAGCAACCGTATCGAGGAGAGATCAACCAAGGAAGAGATGGAATGGACTCAATCGTCGAACTCATCCTTCGGGAGAGAGAAAGAGAAACCAAAACTCTTCTTTCTCTGACACGTCTCTCCAATATCCGCTTCTTCTTCCCCTTAATTAAGAACCAACTCTTAAGGTATCTTCTATTTTTCATTTATTTTAATTACAATTAAATGCTAAGAACCTCTTTAAGGACCACGGTTAATCCTGGTCTTAGATCCTCCATTAAAAAACATGGATCTGGATTTTGGTAATGAAATCTTAGGTTAAAATTCGGATCGGGTCTATTATATGTTTTAAAAATATTAAAAATGTAATTTTAATTAGAAACATTTACACTACAGGCCACTTTTCATCTTTTATATTACATGCTAGGACACTTATTGCTACAAAGACACTTTTCTTTAAATTGAAGTTGATTTCTAACTAATATAATTGAATCCTAAAAACAGACTTTCCTAACTAAAAACTCTAACATCCGAAGCCCACTCATTTTTTAAGTTTCTCTTTCTCATCTCTTCTATCTCTCATCTCTTTAATCATCTTCTTTGTCGCTTCTTTTCTTCTTTTATTTTTTTCTAAAAGATTTTTTTTTTCATTTTTACGGAACAAAGGTGACTAAAAATCAAAAATTGTCCTTGATTCTCCGAGGTGGGTCATGGTCTCTCCATCGTCGATTCACTGTAGACTTCTCCGATTCCGCGCGCGACTATCGAACCATGGCGAGCTTTTTCTCCGTCGTCAATGTAACTGAGTCACGATCTCAATCCGCGTTCGTAGCCCTAACCATGGCGAGTCTTTGGTGACAAGCCGCTACCCTCGTCGTCACTTCACTAGTCGCCGTCAAGCTCTAGTAGCAGAGAGAAAATTCGAGCAACAAGCTTTAGTCCTTTAGTTTTTACATTCCAAACCATAGCCAAATCATATAATATGATATACATGGGCAAGAATCGTGATAAAACAAGTTGAAAAATTGCAAGAATCGCGAAAAAGTGATGGAGGCGCATATTAGGGTTTTCAGTCAAAAGAGACTGATGAAGAAGATGGGGGTTACTTTTGTAATTTTCCTTTCATTAAAAACAGGAAAAAACAAATAAACATTATTTACATGGCTCCGAACCCGCCACCTTATGTGATTTGTTCAGGCACAAACCACCGGACTACCATGTAAACGTGTGTACAGTGTACAAAACATAATTTCTATAATATGTACACCATTTTTCATCTTTTGTGTTATTGATATTTTGTGCTGTGATTTTATACGTCTCTGTGTAATGCATATAATCATGTTTTACATTCTAAACCATATCTATAAAATTGTATTTTTGGTGATACGACACCAACTCTCAAAACACAGCTCCCTAATTAGTATCTCCATAATTTTGCAAATGTGTATTTCAAGTGTGTGTAGCAAATGTATTCACTTTATTCACATGTACATTACGCCACACAAAAATATACTTAAACTATCCAAATGTACATCTCTATACAGAAATATGTACATGTGTACACATGTACACACAAACATGTACACATGTACACATGTATGCATGTATGCATGTACACATTAACATGTACGGCCAATAGTACATTTTGATTATTATACTATATAATTACTATTAAAATTATAAAAATAATGTATTACAATTTTTATGATACAATTTGACGGTTTTATTGATATTTTATACATGTACATATGTACACAATCACATGTATGACTAATTGTAACTTTTGATCACATGATTTTATTGGATTTTAGCATTTTATTTTAGTTTATTTTGAGCTACTTTTTCTATAAGACCCTACAAGTATTCTTTCCAAAACTTTTTTTTGAAGTTTCTATTCAAAATTCAAACATTAATCTCAGTTTTTTGTTAACTCGTTTTGACTAGATCGACAACCAAACTTATACTTTTCATATTCTTAAATATTATGTTTTGGTAAATAGGTGTACACATGAATCATTATACAAATTAATTGGTGTACATGAAAATTGTTGTACATGTGGATAGTGAAAATTTTGTGTAATAGTGTCATACACATATAAATAGATGTACATACACACAAGTGTACACATGGATATTATAAATATGAATATTATTACAACAATGTACATCAACATGTATATTACAGGCCAAGCGTGTATATACATATATAAAATACCGACGTTGCGCAGGAAGTCTAAAGATCTTCTCTAGCCCAAATGGTTATTGCCTTCCTAGTCTTCTTGTAGTTACTCAGGTTCAATTCTCAACCCACGCGTTTTTGGGGTTTTTCTTTTCTTTTTATTTTATTTTAGTGAGGGGGATAATAGCAATTGTACCAAGTCATATTTCTCCTAGCCTAATCTCTGTAACAACGACGCCTCCACTTGTTTCAAGATTTTTCACCCATTTACACACGATTTCATCATTTTATAACTAGATCATACCATATTTTCTACAGATCCTAATAAAAAACACATGTTTTAAACATAAAGCGAAAAAATTACAGAAAAGAATACGAGAAATCCGAGTTTATCTCCGATTAGGGTCATTTCATGGAGTGATGCGGAGGTAATTTTTCGATACGAATGCAGCAGAAACAAGGACATCCCGTGGTGGAAAATCTCGCCATGGGAGCTCGACGCAACTCGATGCTGGAGCTTGACGAAGCTGTAGTTCGTGGAGGAGACAAGACGCAGAAGAGACTTGGAGCTGAAGATGATTTACGGTGAATGGAAAAGAAAGAGAAAGAAAAAGTTAAAAATATTTTAAAATAAAATAATTAAGACACAAAAGGAAAAAAAATAAAGGAAACTAGAATTTTTTTGCAGTTACATTTCGTCAGGGAAAAAGAAGTAAAAGTTAATCAAAAGTACCTTAGGAGCAATAAGTGACTTCTGATGTAATAAAAATTCACAAAGTGATCCCGAGTGAAAATAACTCTTTTAATTATATATATGCGTATTATTATAAAGAAAAACACGTTAATGCATACAAAGCACCGGTAATTAAACACCACCGACAAAACACGAGTGTGATATAGTCGTCAATCAGTCTCTCTCCAATCCAATCCAGTTCTGTCTCCACTGCAAGATCCATCTCGAAATTTGAAGTCTTTTTTGTAAGATCTACTCGTATGGCGAAGCACACGGCGGCGTTGAAAGCCGGACTGACCTTGCTGGCGCTGAGCATGATTGGTTACATACTCGGCCCGCCTCTCTACTGGCACCTCACCGAGGCACTGGTCGCTTCCGCCTCTTCTTGCTCTCCGTGCGTCTGCGACTGCTCTTCCGTGCCTCTTCTCACCATCCCCAAAGGTAAAGGTTTCGTTTTTCTTTTAGTGTGTGTTGCCCTTGATTGAATCTTTGCTAGATCTGATTTAAAGGTTTATATATAGCTTGAGCTACCAGATCTCATGCTTCTGCTTGATTAAGGATTGAGTTCGAATCTCTTTTGGAGATAGACTACAAATGCTATACTATGTTTAGTTGTGTTGATCATCTACAAGTACTGTGTGTCTCTTGAGATTTTTTTGCAAAGTGTTTATTTTTTTCTCCCAGATTTTTTGGTGTGTTGAGTAAAACAGTGATCAGTTTTTTTTTTTTGGTCAATAAGCAGTGATCAGTTTATGATCTCTTAGTTAGGCTATAGTTTGGATCAGAGGGCTTTGAAATTTGCAGATTGTTGTTCTTTGTTTTAAACAAGCTATTTGACCAAGTTTGAGTCTTTGAGGTCTGGCTTGTTGTCGTGTGGTTAAGCATCTTACTTGTTGAATAGCAGTGTTATGTGTTGCGTTTATATACCCTATTTTGGATTTATTTGATTTGCCATAACGAATTCATTGAGGTTCAGATATGTTGTGATCATTGCTTTGTTACTATTTTAAGAGTTCTTAGTTACCATGTCACCTTCCATTAAATGGTACAGAATCAAGCGCTTAATCCAATCCTTTTTACCTTTTTTTATTTGTTTCTACAGGACTCAGCAATGGATCTTTTGGAGGTGAGTCTCCGGTTTACTTTCTCTACTCATCTTTAACACTATGTTGTATATTTCTCGTCTATGTTTGTAGTAAATGATCCGGTTATGAATATCGTTGGCCTTTGACGTGCAGATTGTGCAAAGCATGATCCAGAGGTGAACGAAGACACGGAGAAGAACTATGCTGAGCTTTTAACAGAGGAACTGAAGCAACGTGAAGCAGCATCCATGGAGAAACACAAAAGAGTAGACACTGGTCTGCTAGAGGCCAAGAAGATCACATCCTCTTACCAAAAGGAGGCGGATAAGTGCAACTCCGGTATGGAGACTTGCGAAGAAGCCAGAGAGAAGTCCGAAAAGGCACTTGTGGAGCAGAAGAAGCTGACTTCTATGTGGGAACTCAGAGCTCGTCAAAAAGGATGGAAAGAGGGAGCCACCAAGTCATCTGTTAAATCCAAAAGCAGTGTTCAGGCTTCTTAGAGACACCTAAGTTTTTATGGATCACACGAAAGAGAAAAATCAAGTCAATCAAATTGAATGAAACATTGTACGAAAACAACATATTGTATTAATGGATTTTGAAGAAGCTTATTACAAATCAAGTCAGTACATTGAACTACAACATAAAACTTAGTAGGCGTAGCTACATAAAACATTCTTTTCTTGGTCTTGCTTCATTTTCTTTCAGGCAAAGTTTATTGTTAGATCCTCCAAGTCTTGAGAGCCAACGAGGCTGAGATTGTGCTCGTTCGCCAAGTGCAGCAAGCAGATGAAACATAGATGTGGTGAGATGTCTTGGGTTGTGCCAGCCGCTTTGCAATCATCTGGAAAGCTAGCCAGCAGCTCTTTGAAAGATCTACTTTCTGGTGGTTCTTGTTGGTGTTCCTCATCCTGCCACAAACCAGATTCTGTCACATCACAATATTGGGAAGAAAAAAAAGACAATGAAGAAGATGGTATCCCAAGCTTGCTAAATTAGTTCGTGCATGGAGCCATAAGAAAAAGGTGCATTAAACAGGATGTGTGCGGAACGCTAGATTGTAAAGATCATAACATAATATGGCTGGTGTGAACTACAAATATGTTTCAAGGAGACCATAAAGAGATCTTATCAGAGTGATTTCAGGATAATAGAAACAGAAAGCAGGAACTATGTTTATTTTAGCTAACCTCAATTGGTGGTTGAGGAGATTCCTGAAGACACTCCCATAGAGTTTCCTTCAGCACTTGCACATCAACTTGTTTTGAAGCTTTATCATATTGGACCTCAATTTTGTTGACCTAAAGCATGATTTGTGCATGACAATTACAACAATGTTTCATTGCCAATAATACAGCCTTTTGAAACGATTTGTAACACAATAACCATATGCTAGTCCATATTCATACCTGGCGTGGCTGAGAGATTAATGAATTGGTAGTATCCTCTGCATCACTTTGATCATTTCCATTATCAAAGGGGCCATCATCATAGACATTATCATTTTCCCACGATTCCGCATGTTCATGATCATCATACTGCTGCCTTGTTTCACCTGGAATATGCACATAACAAAACAAGTGGAACTTAAGTTTCTTCGCAGAATCCCAGAAAAAATTTTGCTGATGATTTTTTGAAAACATTTTCTTTGTAAAGGCAATTTTTATTTCGGTAAAGAAAGCAAAGACGCTGGTATGTGCCTCATAAACCGCGAAGGAGACCACCAGTGATGTTTGAAGACTGGAAATTTTTACCTGAGCATTTTCTTCTCCTCTTCCCGATGCACTGTTACCGTTCAAAAGAATTAACTTCAGTAGAGATGACACATAACAGATAAAGAAAGGAGAAACACAACGAGAAAAAAGTAATTGGGTGAGTGTTTAGCAAACCATACCATCACATTCGGTAGTAAAAATAACTTTACTAGATTCTCAGGTTGATAATGACAATCCTCTGGCAGCTTTGTTTGACAAGGGGCTCTATTTGCTGGGAGAAGTAAAGACTTTAGGTTTTTTGGGGGGGCAAAGATATCAGGAATATCTTCCTCCAAAGCTTTTGTAAAATCTAGTTCAGGCTCTGCTTGCTTCTTTTTCCTAGTTTTCTTCACTGGTGGAGAAGATCCGTTTTCGGAAGCAGGGTGAACATCTGGACCTGCTAAAGATTGCAGACAATGTAAACCCTCAGAGAAACTAGATATCTAAGAGGACTTCTCGTAGAGCTTGAAACTGAAGATATAAGCGCATACCTTTTGTTTTCCGGTACTTCCAGTGATCAGGACCTGCCCAAGAATTTTGTTTAGATGAAATTCCCAACGACAAGAAGAGATAGTCGTCAACATTCTCAAATCTTTCATCTGACTCGAGGTCTTGCAGTGAGGCTGGTTCAACTTCCTGCAATGTTAAAATGTTAGCATCAGTTTTCTGAGTTACCAAAGAAAAGAAAAAACAGTGAACATAAGAAGAGTGATGGTAGGAACCTCCGGAAAATTTGAGTATGCTGGTTCCGCATCATTGAGGCCAAAGTTTTCCCCAGCAGCACCAGACTGACCCTCATAATTAAAAGAATCTCCAAAGTTATCGTATCCATCATCATTGTCGGCATAGCTAGCTTCATTATCATGTGATATATCAAATGACTCCGTCGTCTTCTGACTACAAGAAAACGTATCAGATGGTCTCTGATTCTCTTCATCAAATTGATTGATTATGGCCCGAAGAGATGGTACAATCTCATCCTTTTGCCGCATGTTAAGCACCATTTTCTCCACACATTCTGCATATTAACCACGGCATTAGAGAAAAATTAGTGAAACAAAACATGTACAATGGTACAGCGAGAGGAATATCAGCCAACAAAGGCATACCTTTAGCAAAGAATAGATCAATTGTTTCTGATTTATCATGCTGATTTGCAGAAGACACAAGCTTTCCAGGGATTTCTTGTGAGTCAAATAGAACTTGACACCCTCCATAGACTCCTAAATTGTTTAGCAAGAGACCCTTTGCGCCGCCTTCATCAAACTGTGCTGAAGTCTGATGATAAAGGGGATCCACGGCGAATGCCACTGTAAGACATACAAAACGTTATCAGACGGAATTTACTTTTAATAAAGAACAAAGGGAGTTAAGCCAAGTAAGTAAATTACCGTCGAACTTCTTCACGTTAAGAGCATCAAAGGATGGTTCCAGTGTTGATAAAGGGGAGAGCTGCAGGTATAAACTCATCAGTAAGTAGTGTCAACTACCATATCCAGAATTCAGATTTCTATATGAAGTACCTTTTTCTCTGCCTGTTTCTTTTGGTTAGTTGCAGTAACTACAGAACCAGCAGCATCCTCGTTGTCTAGGTTCGTGAAGAAATATCAGAAAAAAACATAAGATAAGAAACTAGAGCTAAAGAAAATCAGAAATTAATGTATAGCATAGCCAATAATTATAGTTATTCAGAAGTCCGTTTAAAAATCAATTGTCAGTGATTTCAAATTCTCATATAGAAGTCAAACCACAGACTAGTTTGGCCCACGAAACAGACCAAAATAGGTAAATGAACACATCTCCATAAACTGACAAAGCGGATTTAACCAAGTGCTAAAGGTAGGATAGTTTAGTGTGTGCAACTAACCTCCGGTGTCATCATGGCCAGCTCGAGTAATTCCACCCAAGACCTTGTATGCTTCAGAATGAACAGAGTCAACCCTCATTGAGTAAATCTTAACTCCAGCTTCAAGAGTGCAACTTGCCTGCCATGCACAAACACAAACGTTTCTTAAAACAATTTTTTCTTTGTGGGTATTCTTAGAAGTCCTAAAATAGAAGAAAACCGAAAGGCTTTACCTTTTGAAAATTGGTTTCAGTATTATTCTCATCTTCAACTTTAATAATCTCACAAAGATGGTCGATCAAATTCAACTCCCACGTATTCTTCTGATTGATTTTCTGTTAAACACAAAAACCTTTAGCCACGAACAAATTCGAAGAGAAGAAACCTTTAGCCACGAATAAATTCGTCGGATACTTACGTTCTCACTGGCCAATTTGATACAATTCTGAAACAACTCGAGAATCTGCTGCTTGTCAAAGCACGGATCTGATTCCTTCTCAAGCTGAGGCCCACGACCGAAAACCACAGATCTACGACGGCTAGCGGCGACTCTGGCGGCGCGAGCTTGTTCACGTTCAAGCCTGTCGTTGTTGGATCCCAAGAAGAAGGGACTTGTCGGAGCCTGGATCCGAGTCGTCGCCGTCGAAGTTGGCCTTTGCTTAGGGTTTGGAGTTAAGGTTTCCTCCATGGCTGAAGCTCCCGGTAAGAGAAATGAAAAACTGTTCGCCGGAAACGAAAATCTCCGCTGGGTTGGGCGGAGCAATGTGTATTCAAGAGATTTTGGGGGATTAGGGATTTTGATTTTCCCTCCGCTTTGGTGTTTTGAATTTCAGTGACGCTGCTGAATGTGTATATTACATAATTACCCCCGTCGCTGTTTACGTCATCAGGAGCCAAAACATCGTTTCAATTTTCAAACAAATTTCAACTTTACTCATTGTCCGGTTCTTTAAGATTAATCGATTCGGTTTTAGATGGTTACTGGAGAGTGGGTATATTATTGATGACCAAATGTATTGATGCAGTTAGGCGAGAACTGATGTGGTGGTTATTAGGTTAACTGATGCGGTGTTTATTGTATAAAGTTTGTATTTTTCTTATATACAGTTATCATATCTAAAAGTAGGTATCATGGAAAATATATGTTGGACTAAACTAATATCAATAGGTCACACTTGTGTTTTAATCGAATAATCGAATAGATAAGTTAAAACCGATATATCCATTAAAATGCTTCCAGTGCAAAAACAAATGACAGTTCTCATAATAGAGGACTTGGTTCAGTTCTTTATAATTGATTGGGTTGGTTAAGACGTGGTTATGAGTTTACCGATGTAATCTATGAAATGCTTCGAGTACAGCAGAAACAAATTGATAACAGAGAACTAAAACATAACAAAGATCGTTATTACATCTGCAGAAATCAGCTTCAAAAATCCATGTCAAAACAGATTTCGGTATTTTAGTACACTCTTGAGAGTTGAGACAAACAGTGATAAAGAGTGCTGTGTTCAAACGGTTTATAGTTGATTCTAGCCTCCTAGTTTCACTTTCACATGTAACCTCCAGATGGTGGTGGTGGAGGTGGTGGATAGGCCCCAGTACCATTAGCCATCGGAGGTGGTGGTGGTGGCAGTGAACCAGATGGAGGAGGTGGTGGCGGTTGAGTTTGAGGGGGCGGTGGTGGTGGAGGCAGAAGGCCATTCGATTCAACAGTGGACTGAGGCTTGAATGGGTCTGGCTTGTTCGGCTTGAAATACACCTGCAACTGTTTATCACAAGTTTCTTTGTCATTAATTTCCATTAATCAAAACAAAAACGTATCCAAGTTGTTATGATAAGAAGTCACTTACAGTAAACATCTTTGAGTCTGGATCCCAGTGAGAGAAAAACTTTGGGGTTGATTTGTCTATCTCTGTGCTTGGAACCTGAATTGACATATCAATATCAATAACCATAATGAATGTAAGAATCTATCATCAAGCAATTTTAGAATATACCAGAATGAAACAAATTAAGAAAAGAAGCATATTACCTTGAAGGCTATGGTTTCATATGGTTCAGCTGCAAACAGAAGGTATTGATATTTCTTGTCATAAGGTTGAACTTTCTGCACAAAAAACAATAAGGAAGAGAATCGTTAATCAACATGAGAACGCTTGTGAAGGTCTTATGAGACACATAAATAAGGACTTGTAACACCCACCTGCTCAAATGAAGACATGACACGATGTTTAGGCTTAATGTTGTCCTCTATTTCAGGATATTCAATCTGAAAAACAAAGTTGAAAAAAAAAAAAAAACATTAACAATCCACTCTAGATAAGTCTTTGATGATTTATGTAATAAGAAGTTCAACAATAACGATTTATATGCTTACCTGAAACAGGAGAGATCTTTGCTTCAACTCGGGGTCGTACTGCTTTGTAACTCGGTACCCTGGTCTACCAATTTTAACTGCAAGAACATACACAAGATCAAGAGTTAGTCATTTAAAGCTGATAACTAAGCAGCGGAGAAATCATCAACCAGAACTTTTAAAGCTGATATTAAGCAAAACCTATCTACCCAATAACAGAGTAACCATAGCAAAGATAAACACTCATGCAATTACATAATCCCTAATAAGATAAATATAACTTCTAATAGGTCAACAACATAAACATGTTTTTAGAAAGCCTATGTACCCAATAACAGTAACCATAGCAAAGACAAACACTCATGCAACTACATAAGCCTCCAAATAAGACAAAAAAATAACTTGTAGACCAATCACATCCCCAAGAGAAACAAGGTGTTACCTGTTCTGCGAACAGAGACTGTACGCTTGTGAGGCTGAGGCTGAGTAGGAGCTTCCTGAGCCTCACGAGCAGCTCGCTTAGCCAAGTTGGTCTGATGCCTCTTACCTTGAGTATGAGCCAGGTAGTTTCCTTCGTTGTTATGCAGCGTTAGACATAGTTTGCACTCATAGCTTCACATCATCAATCAAACACACCAAAACAATGTTAATTCCGTAAAATCACAAAAAGAAAGAAAAAAACCCTAATTGAAGATTTTTTTTAAATCCACACCAAATAGGAACATGAATCTTGATGAACTGCATAAATAAATTTAAAAAAAAAAAGGGCACAATCATCCTCCAACAGTAGAATCTGCTATTAGAGTCTATATAGAAAACACGCATACCTTCCGAGATGGTTTCGCATGAAATAGGGATCTTTCGCAATGTCTATGGTTTCGAGAGCAAGACGACGGAGACGCTCCCGGCGATCTATGGCCTCGTTCTGGGCCGAGGCGGCGCCTCCGCCTCCTGGCTTCGAACCCCATTCTCTGTCCATAGCTTACAAAATCAATACCCTCTCTCTATCGCTCGCTCTTCGATTTTTGCTGAAGAAGAATACTCTAAAAGTTTTGGGATGGGTCGAGATTTCGTTATATGAAGATGAAGATTTGACGGTTTATCAGGGACTCCAGTGTGGGTTGGGTTTCCGTCCGGTCTAAGGCCATATCTCGGCCCATTACTGCTTTTACGGAAAAAATTGAAAAATATGAATCCCATTGGTAATTGGTGCAACTTTAAAAATCATCGGATTTTTTTTTATGTGGATTTAGATTTTATTATTTTAAAATTTAATGAAAAACTCTAAAAAATTGTTATGGATTTTTGGTTCTACAAAACACTTGTACAGCTGTAGGTTATTTCAAGAGCTGTGATTTTGAAATTTTTATTAAAGTTTGATTGCTGTGAATTTAGTGCTACAGAAATAAATGGGGATGTGGATAGCACCTACAACCACTACCAATCACACCCTATATCTTTTATGTTCTTGACTTTTATTTCTTGAACAAAGAACAAATAAAAACTAATAGATGCAAAATATTTTGTTGGAACTTCTCCATTTCAGGTGAGTATCTAATGATAAAAAAAAAATTAATAAGTATTTCAAATGTTAAGATACCCATCTAATAGAAATTCAAAGTATCCCTTGTGAATACTTTGAATATGTATTTCAACATTAAAGATATTCATTCATTTATTTAATCTTAGTTTTTGTGAGAAACTATAAGTTGAGAACCATCCATTTCCAATGTTCTTACATTCATAAAAACAGTAGATGTGAGTCTAATTTCCAATTTTATTATTAGTATTAAAATTATTACAGATTTGCCATAGCTTAATTCAGTTTCAGTTCCTTAGTTTTAAATTAGTTGATCAGTTCTTTCAATTGGGTGATGATCGATTTATTTAGAGTGCCATTAGAATGCAGTTTTAAGACTCAGTTCCGTTTAAAGTAACCTCTACTAGAGACTCTCTAGGTGTGATTTGGGCCAGCTATATATGGTTTGTGGCTCTGTTTGATCCCGTCTAATCATGGTGGGAGCAGTATCCTCTGCTTCCAATCCACAAAAATAATAAGGCAAAACGTTTGTCTAGTTACCTATATCTCTAATTTCAGTCTCTTTCTACTCATATCCTCTTGCTTTGTGTTATATTTTTGGTCAAACTTCATGTCGCATTTTTAGATTTAGTTTCACTTATATTTGGGTTCGAAACTTAATTAGTGAACTGGTGAATATTAACACTAACTTTTTGAAGATTTATGTCATAAAACTTTTGTAAATGACAAGATTTTATGAAGTGGACCATCCATGTCCGCACATGAATAAATAATGCAACAAATACAACACCATATGCAAGTCTGTGCATCAACTAAATTCTCAAAGTCGTCGCAACCATCTTTCTTCAAAAAGGTTTTCTTCCTTCACTTACCTTACGAGAAACACAAAATATACTAAATAAAACAAAAAAAATGATTCGATTCCGACGTACATGCATCTTTGTTCTTCTCTTCGCTCTCGTTTTTGTTTTCTCTAAAGCCCCAAGAACTCATGCTGCTGGAAGACAAACCTTTTCTTCCGGACCTTCTAGAAGAGACATAGGGTTCTTCCACTCTTATGCTACACATACAATCGGTTCAGGAGAATTCAAGCCGGAGAAGAGAAAGATTCCGACGGGGTCAAACCCTTTGCATAACAAGCGATAGAAAGGGTCTATTTCTCTCTCTCCTTGTTTTTAAACTGGAGAATATATGTAATATATATATATATATATATATATATATATATATATACACTTAGATGATTTATACGTACTCCCATATAACATGGTTAGGAGTTTTTGAAATATTTATTTAAGTTTTGGGTAAGCATAATCTTGAATATGTATCCAGATCAACGGCAATTGATCATATGGTATTTATGTCTGTAGATATAAGTATAGTTTGTGTGTATTTGTATGTTCGCAAAAATATGATATGATTCCTTAAATGATGAATAACATAGTAAGATGGTTTTTTGTTTAATCTCATACCATACTATCATTAGCGTAGATGTAGTAATTATCAAGTGCAGTAACATTATGTTTTCCAAGATGATTTTTCTTTTCTTTTTTTTTTGTCGGCCGAAAGATTTTTTTTTTACTACGTAATACTCCCTCTGTTTCTTATTTCTTATTACTTGATGTTTTACTCCATTGCACAAATATTTAAAAAAACTATTTTTTATCAAAAGTATCATTACATTATAATATAAAATTAGTTTATTTAATTATAAAAAGAATCAATTTGATTGTACAGGTTTTGATAAAGTGAAAGTTAATTACGTAGATTTGTGCAAATTTCATCTATTATGAAACAACAAAATTTCTCAAGTATACTGAACCGGAGGGAGTAAAACACATATCGAGAATAACCAAATCAATGGATGTAAGAGGCCTGATATACTCGTAGCTGTATCCAAAGAAAATAACCTATCAAGTAATTAGAACTTAGAGATTATTCTCATCTCTGCAGTCGTCCGTTATATAAATTTTTCAATAATTAGCTGATCATTAGTATATAAACATATAAAGGGTGGCAAATGTAGTATTTGATGTTGATGCTTAATTATCATGGAAGCAAAAGAAAAAGGATAAATCATTTTATTGGTTGTTGTTGAAAATATTTATGGTTTAATGATTCGTTTTGTGGTTGATGCTGAAAATATTTATGGTTTAATGCTGAAAATGGTTTATTTGTTGATGTTGAAAATTATTATGGTTTAATGATTCGTTTTGTGGTTTAATAATTACTTAAGATTTACAACCCTAATCAACTTGCTGGAAATCCAGCGTTGTCTAAGATAATCTGAGTATATATTTCTAGCTTATAGCTTGCGTTTTTAATTTCTAAGTTATAACCTAGAGAGATACGGTTTTCTCATATAGAAAAAGTATGAAGAAAGATGAGTATATGACTATAAATTTATTTTTAGTGTTTCGCGCATGCGCATTTGTTTAGGGTGCAATAAGAAAATCAACTTTAATCAACCAAATTATTATGCAGTTGAAAAATGGAAAAAGGGTATAGTTGTTTTCTTGATACCAATTATAGCACAAGACATTCTGATCCCAAAAAGGGTAAACTGGATGTACGAATATTACAAACAAAAAGTATACTGTAATGTTACTTTCGTATAAGTGATGACATTTGGCCCCGAGGTTTTGGGGGCATAACTGGCTTTGTCTATGTAAATTTTTTTTTTTATAAATTTAGTGGCTTAAAATTTTTTTGGGGTTGTGTTGCGAATGTTACATTTAGCATGTTCCAGGGCCGGCCCTGCACTTCAGGGATCAATCATGTCTGAAGGAGGTGTTATTATAAGAAAAACATTAAACTGAACAACTTTTTAAAAAAAATATTTAATTTGATAAAACTTAAACTAATATAAAAAATAGAACACAACATAAAATTCGAATGTTCGGAGATATATCGAAAAGTGCAAAAAATATAAAATTTAGAATTTTAATGATTTGTGTTTGTGGTTCATACTGAAAAATGATTCTATAAGTTTGGCTACTCCAATTAACTTGCTGAAATTCGAGCTTAATTTGTTCGAAATAGTTTGGTTCGGTTCAGATCAAAATGAGATATTTAATTTTTTTGGGCCCAAAATTTATTTAGCATGTTTGTTTAACTTATGTTAGTGTGATTAATACTCTCATCGTTTTTTAATAAATGTCACATTGACATTTTTCACAAAGATTAAAAAAGTAATTGAAATGTATTCAAATTGTTGTTAATTATACTTATTTAACCAATGGTATTTGAGATAAATAAAATTATTTATAAAATCAATGCAGTTTACAATTAATTTTCAGCTAAAAAAATATAATTTGCATTAAAGTTTTAAAATGATATTTTTTGTGTAACAATAAAAAAATGTTAGAATTACACTTATTATGAAACATAGGGAAATATTATACTTTTGCAAATTATCTGTTCAGAAAACAAAGCCTTTGGTGTTTATGGGAAGCTTAGGTGAAAGGAGTTTCTAGGGCCCTGTGAACCAAATCTAAAGACTGGGTATATATATACACGCATGAAGAGCTAGAGAAAGCATACATTTATGAAAGCTTTTGACCGGGACCTTATGGTCAAGTGGTAAAGGGAAAGGTTTGGGATGTCACCATATTTCAAGTTCATATTTTCCTGTTTATCTACACGGATATGGACTATTGCATTTCGGCCCATTTGAATACCCGAGAGAGGATCTATCCGTAGACTGCACCTCCCACCCGGAGGTTAGATCTGTGTCTTTAATAGATCCGGGTTTAACAAAGACAATGAAGTCTTGGGGATGTATGATATGATGAACTTTACAATCTGATATGGTACCAAAAAAAAACTTCAGAAAACTGAAAAATCGAAGCTCTTGAGAACAATGGACAGAATCACAACTTGTAATCGAGGCCAGCTCGTCGATGGAGATGGAACTATAATTAGTTTGGTCCGTCGAAGACCGTCGTAAGTCTGACAAACCCCCAAAATAACTTTTGACAAAACTACCCTTTTTCCTTTTTTTTCCAAATTGAAAAAAGGAAACTAAAAACAGAAAAATGAAAAAAAAAAGAAAATTGACAAGTTACTTGGGTACTAAGCAATTACGTTATTTCCTTTTTTTGCGACTCACCACTATAGCTATATATGTTCTACTAGCACTCTCATTCTTTCCTATATTTCTTCTTCTACTTCTAGTTTATCATTCATCAAACCCTAAGCCACCTGAGAGAATCAACAAACGAAGAAAGAACAAGATGAAGGATTTGATTGATGCTGCCATCAAGAGCACTCGGAGCCCTAGTGGAGTCGATCGATGCGTCGATCTATTGATTCGGTTGAAGTCTCTGTCTCTCTCCGTCAAAGATATTCTTTACTTCTCCAAGTCGATTTTCAAACTCGAGACTTTGAGAAGGCATCGAAACCCTAAAATCCGGGAAGTGTCTCAATCTTTGTTTACTTCCTTGTTGAAGACGCTCTACTCGCAATGAAGTTACGAGTTAGTGATGTGAAGATTGTAGCTTTGAACAAAAGCATGTCTCTGTTGGTTTCAATAATAGCTTGTAGTAAATCATTGTATTAAGAGTAGTATGAAAGTGAGGAAAAGATGGAAACTATTTGTAAGAAACTTATTCAATAGTCAATAAATAAGATTTATTTTGTTTCTTGATACTGAAGTTACTAAGTCAGTGGTTTCAGCAACTCTCTGTTATCATAAACTAGTTTAAAGTAACACACAACATACTATTAGTATCACTAAGCATTTGCTTCTAATGAACCACACAGGCTTGTAAGAAAGCAACAGAGTATGTCCTATCACGAATCCAAACAACACTTCCAAGCACATACGCTAATTGTTACTGCTCTCCACTTCCATGTTTCTTCTTCTGCTCTTCTGGCTCTTGTGTCGGTGGTGGGTTTGTGGTGAAGCAACTTTCTTCAAGAGGAATCCCCACATAACTCTGGATTCCCTTTAAATGCTGCCATATGATTTGTGTCCCTTGTGGTATTTCACCACTGAGCTGATTGTCACCGAGACATCTCCCACTGTACGCCACATATGATAGTCACAGCTGGAACTCATCTTTAATAGAAGTTCTTCCAAAGCTTGCCTGAGGAATGCACAACAGATCAAGAAGGGTTTAATGAGGTTTTGGATGAACGCTGTAACTGTGTTAATAAAATATTCGAGGAAGGAACGGAGGGAATATTAATCATTGTTTGCGTTTTTCAGGTTTCTTGCTGAAAGATGCAGTAATGGGTTTTGGATGAACGCTATAACTGTCTGAATATCAGTGGCATGATCTGAGGTTTGGTCAGCACAATAAGGCCTAATGTCTTTGCTAGATGAAAAAACTGTAGTATATCCTGAAGAAATTGTAATCTGTAAGAGAGTGTATGAGATCTCAGTTTCCACAAAAGTATAAGATCTCAAATGCTACAATAACTAGATAAAAAGAAACAAAGCATTGAAAATCATCACTTTTTTCCTACGAAATAAAAATCATTTATAGAAGCAAACTTTTTAATCAGTCAACTACATGTGGTTTCAAATGTAACTCATACTCAGCTAAAAGCACTGTTCTAAAATACGTCCTATGCGGCCATATAAGCGCTGGCTATACGTTATACGGAACCTTAAAGTACCGAATTTGACAATTCGGTTAATTTATACGTTATAACCTGTTTTGGAAGTTTTGAGTTGAATTAAAAAGACTAATGAAGACAATTATTTAACTTTGCGTTGGTGATTCCTTATTTTATAGGAAGGTACAACCTCTTTTTTTCTCACTAATCTTTTTAACACGGTGGAAGATAAACGTGTGGATGTTATATTTCATTTTCCAAAATATCTTCTTGTAATGTAAATCTTTGTTTTACATTCAGTTTCTACAAAAAAAATGATCTTAGTATATATTTAAAATTATACTATTTATTTTAGATTATAAAATATTAAGAAATATACAGATTTATGATATATATTTTAGATTTATCTCTATAATTACTAAATATTATATTTTCCTGTATAAAAATATTTACCATATATGCCCCGTGTAAACGTCTGTATATATAGTTAAACGTTATACGATAGTTCACCGCCCGACCAGCGTATAGCGTATTTTAGTACACTGGCTAAAAGACTTCATCTTCTTGTTACGTTAAAAGTGCTTATGCAAATGGTGAAGGGTCTCGAGATTCAAGCGTAGGGGGTGATTGGTTGGACTGTAACTATAAAATTTTACTATAGAATTTATAGTGTAAATGTATTGGTTGTAGCTCGACATTTACTAAAGAATATTTTTCTACAGAGATATTTGTTGTAGTTATGATAACTTTAACTGTAAATTATTGGATGTACTTTTGTAAAATAAAACATGATTGGATAAAATGTGTTGTAGCTGTAAAAAAAACTTTTATGTTATTAAAAATAACAAATTATAAAATTTATCCCAAAAAAAAAATTATAGAGAAAAACAACTAAAATGAAAAGTCAAAGGAAAACCAATGTTACGTTAGGGTTTTCCTTTCTTAAGTTATCTATTGATTTTTTTTTTTAGTTGATAATTTATGTTCTTAAGTTTATATAAGTTTGAATCTATTCTATTAAAACAGCAGTGTGACACACTGATAAAAGTAGAATCCAATTATTATTTTTTTATCTCTATCATTATTTGGAATATTTTTTATTATGCCATTAGACCTATATTTAAATTACCAATTGAAAATCTAAATATTTTGTAACTTCCCTTTTAAGTTCCAACATTCTCGGGCTCCTCTCATACGCGATGGTTATCAGATGTATTTGAACGTGTAAAAATCTATTCTATTAAAACAGTAGTGTGATACACTGATAAAAGTAGGGTCCAACTATTTTTTTATCTCTATCATTATTTGGAATATTATTTATTATGCCATTAGACCTATATTTAAATTACCAATTGAAAATCTAAATATTTTGTAACTTCCCTTTTAAGTTCCAACATTCTCGGGCTCCTCTCATACGCGATGGTTATCAGACGTATTTGAACGTGTAAAAATCTAATAAATTATTAATATATGCTTCACTAACATATAATAGTAGACAGTTACAAGTTACAACTAAATTCTAATGCTAAGTTTTACGACACTTTTCGTCGTCAGAGAACGCCATTATCAGGTTTTAGAAACCCATGGTATAATGTTTTTGTTTTGAAATTGGGACCATGGTATTTATCATCCACGGAATATTACAGCCAATTCTTCTATTTATGATATTTAGTTCTTTGGTTCATGTTTTTGGTTTTATAATTAACCTATCAAATATTTAATGTAACCATTATCTGTACTCTTTTTTTTTACAACAAACCACCAACATTTCAAATTTAGATCAATATATATGATTTAATTGAATTTAAACTATTTGTTTAATATAACATGGCCACAATTAAAATTATTATCTATTTTTAATAAAAAAATCTAAAGTTAGTTAATATTTATAATATCTTACTTTTATAGTGTACCAGATAATTATTTATGTTTTTACGATTATAGTTTTCACGGGTTATTAAATCAAATATACAAAACATTTATTAAATATAAACCAAGTTAAACTAATAAATTAATTTTATTTTATTAAAAAAAATCAAAAAAAAAATCAAGTAAATAGACTAAAAATGGATTGATCCGCTTTAGTATCTATTGATAAATGTTATGTCTAATTATTTATTACATTTATTTAATGAGCCACTTATTATTCTCTTTACATAACTGTATTTAATTTTATTTAAACAATAACCAATACATTAGAGTGATTATCAACAAGTAAAAACTTTTTTAACCCTACGTTATATAACTCTATGTTTTTCAGTTAATATACTCTTACCACTACGTTAGGATAACCCTACTGGAAGCCCGAGAAACGCCTTTCGTTCATTCTTATTTTACTTATGGTACCATAAGTGTATATAAATAAAATTTCTTTAACATATAAGAAAAAAATACAAAAAAATGTTACATATTTACAGAAACATAAAAACCAAAAATTACAAACCAACAGTATACTCACGGGTCAAGATCTAGAACAAACAAATATGATTAAAAAAAACGGTTATATGGGCATATGATTACAAAGTACCGAGCGTATGCCGGATCAACTTTTGAATTGATATTATTTTATAAATAGATTTTGATTAAGATTTATACACAAATATAATTACAAAGAAAACCACAAATATAATTACAAAGCAAACAAAAAATATGAAAATCAAATTTCTAAAAAAAAATTAAAAAACAAATATAAAAATTAAATTTCTAAAAAAATATAAAACAAAAAAATATACCACGGAATCTAGTTATTAGTTTAATGATCAAGGATTGTCATGATTTGAATATACTAAAGATTTTAATATATATATGTACCTCGTATGTTGATCAAAAAAGAGAATGTGATTTTTTTTTTCAATTATGAGTTTATTTTTTCTACTGCCCAAATAAAAATAAGAGCTTTGCATTAAAAAAAAAAAGAAGCAAAATTAGAAGCAAAACACAAATATACAAAGAATTGAGCAGAATGGTTTCAATAAGCAAGCAGCCTTTTGTAGCAGATACAGGACGCATTCAAGCAATGTCAACAATGAAAATTTTAAAAGTAGAAATCAAAGAGAAAGCCTTTACCTGCGTTCTAGAGAGAGCCACTTGTGTTCGTTTTGAACTGCTAAATTTGCAGAATCACCAATGGCTATAAACCCCCAAAACGGACATTTTGATCAACATTGTCAACATATGGGTGCCAAATTAATACAAAAGAAACTTCTGGCGGACAATTAAAATATAACTAAATAATAGGGCCTTTTCCATAATTTACACAAGTCGGGGATGGAATGGATGGATAAGCAAGGCTCTGTCTGGGTCAGGACAAGGTTTAAGGGTTTTTCTGTAGTTCCATCTCCCTCCACTCTCTTCTACGGTAAGAACTCAGATTTGGATTCACTCTATTTCTAATTTTAAACTTTGAAATCGACAACCTTTTTCTTGGCTTATTGAGTTATGTATATGATTTGTCTTAAATACTGTGGAGATATTTCAATTATCCGATCGAATTATCAAATTGGTATTTAACCAAATTTCTTTGGATCCTAATTTTATTTCACCTCGTGTTCTTTGATTAGATGATAAAGTCTTATGCTTTGCAACATTTCAACTAGTACCCAAGACTTTTTACATTCACCAGTCTTCCTCTCTTTCTTTCCACTAGTTTATATGACTTTTGACATCACAATGTTCCGATTATGTGTTTTGGAAATCTCATTGTGAGTTTAACTCTAATGTCTCTCCTCTATTAGGGATGTTAAAATGGGTAAACCACCCCATTTAGACCAACTCCATTTAGAACTCACCCCATTTAGAACCCAAACCCGTTTAGATCCATTTAGTTTTAAGGTCTATTAGGGCTCCCCATTTAAACCCACAAATTTTACATTGACCTATTAAGACCCATTTAGATTCATTTAACTCTTTTTTAATTTGTTTTATACCTTTCTTGTTTTAATTATATTGTAAATCAAATTTTATGGTACAAAAATTTATATTCTTAAATAATATTGTAATTTTTAATGGTCACTACTTAATTTAATTTAAATAAAATAAAATAATAAAAACAATTTGAAAACATGTATAATAATAAAAAAAATCTTCAATTGTGAAAGAAATGTTTGAAACTTTTGATATTAATTGAACCCAAACGTGGGAACATATTAAAACCAAGGATCAAGAGAGAGTCGTGAAACTGTGAGACACCAAACAAGAATAATGGAGTTGCTTACTTGCTAGTTGCTACATACGACTGATGCCAGCAAATATATAATCAAATAACTAGAATCTCAAAGTGGCATTACAATAACAAACTTAATAACTTAAACAAGTTCAATAACTACCAAAACAAAGGCACCAAATTGTTCTCGTTATGTTTCCAAACATAATAAAAGAAAGTCTCAAACATGTTTCATGGTGGTACACTTGAGCCTTCTGATCTTGAACTTCCAACTCCAGAAGCACTTGTAGTCTTCCCAACATCATCTTCCTTGCACATATCATCAACATCTTCTGTAGTACCTACAAGTCAACAGGTGAATTAGAATAATCAGACCACGATCTATCTTTTGATCATATGCAGGTTTAGCTTCCTTCAAAGGCTTCTTTGAACAAGTATCCAAGTGGCGTTGAAGATGATGTGTCCCAAAGCTGTGATTCGTTTCACTACGTGTCACTAACTTCGTACCGCAATGCAAACACTTGGCCCTTTCTTTGCCATCTTCTTCTACTCCCACTGACACAAAGTCTTCCCAAACGAGCGATGTTTTACGTCTCTTGCGTGGAGCTTGAGTTGATTCCCCTACTTGAGTTTCACTTTGCTGTGCTTGTGGTTGTGTATCTTCTAAATTTATCTCAGCTAGAGCATCTTCTTCATTCATGTCTATTAACTGATCCATGCTGTAACTAAAGAACAAAAATAGATTTTTTTAGTCAATCTAGATTCTAGCACAATCTAAAATAGCTCATGTATCCACGTACTGGAAAAAGATACATCAAACATCAATCAAACAGGCGAAGAGTAATGATCAAGATGTCAATATCTCGGCCTCTCAGGTTTATACATGAGTCATGAATTCACACAATGTTTCGTAGAGAAAAGCAACAAGAATAGATTTTTTAATCAATCTAGATTCTAGCACAATCACAAACAAAAAAACATAAGGAAATCACAATCACGTCACAAATATATAATCAAATAATATCAATGGAACAAAGCAAATCACAATCACGACACGGACTTTCCAATAAAAACCCTTTTTACCTCCGAGATTACAGATTCACCAATCACCACTTCACAATCCAAATGCAGATAATACAATTAAAGAAACACGAATCGAGATACGCAAACCTAATCATTCAGAGACCTGGAAAAAGGAAAACTTGTGCAAAACTGAAATAGTCACATACGAGTACGAACAAACGTATGAACTATGTTCAAGCGATCGTCTTAGCTACACCATGAAAGCTGATACGAGAGATACAGAGAGAGGGGTGGGAATAAACTTCCGTCGTTACCTTTTTTTTTGTCCTTCTCCGACCGATGATGATTCTCCGCCGTCCACTAAAATAAACGATACCCAGAAGATATAAACATGGAAGCTGATAGGAAGAGAGATCAAACCTTCGATGCTTGTAGAGATTGAGATTCGGCGGAGAGAAAGAGTAGACAAATTTTTTTTTTTTTTATATAATTAGAAAATCTGTACATGAAAATTAAACGACAACGTTTTTGATTAAAGAAAAAAAACTTAAATGGGTTAGTAGGGTCCCCATTTATTTTAGCTAAACCCCATATAATAAATGGGTCTTAGTCGGATAACCCATTGAAAACCCAGTACCCTAATTGGGTCTAAATGGGCTTTTGTTTATTTTTAATACCCATTAAAAACCCGCTAAAGAAACCCGTTATAACATCCCTATCCTCTATATCATCCGCAGATCCAAACTCGGTGTCACAATATTGGACTAAGAAAAAGCAGCCATGGCAAGTCTTACAACTAACCTCCCCCTTCAGAGAGCCTTTAAGGTAACCTATATGCAGACACCTTTGGAGGAGCTATACAGTGTTTGCAGGATTCGACCTCAATATGTCAGGGCAGGTCTGCGGCTCCAGGACATTGTCGAAAGTATTCTCTGTGTAAAGTCCAAAATACTTGCCAGCCATTGTTCTTCCGGCACACCCTAACCTCTGCTGAGCGCTGGCCTTTGATATAGGCGCCACAAGTAACGACTCAACACAGTTGATAGGTGATACGCCCAAAACGGGAAGGATGGCTTTGGCCGGGTGTTTGATATTAACCGAGAAGGCGATGGCACATCTGGAACTGGAATGGAATGAATGGATCGTCAAGAGATGCGGAATGGCTCTTTATATACCACGATCTAAGGCTAACCACCTAAGAAACGATGAAGGTGTGTTGGCTAACCACCAAACGATACAAAAAGATGATTGGCTGACCACCAAATCAACGAGCCGGTTCAAACCGATGAACAAGCTACGAACTCTCTCACTCAGAGAAGAAGAACGAAAATAAACAACCAAAATGAACTGATTTTATTCATTGTAGAGATTACATATTTATAGGAATCTCTGGTCAAAGATAATAAAAGAAATACATGAAAAAGAGACATAGAAAATGATAGAAAATGGGCTGGACAACAGCTGGACAACAGCATGGCAACAACTGGACGACAGCTTGAATATTTGTCCAGGTTCAATGTATCTTGAAGCATGTCCTGTGGACAGGGCCAGTACACGAGCCAGTACAGTCCGAACTAGCCAGAGATGAAGTTGCACGGTTTATCTTGAAATCCACTCGTTCGAATTCAGTTATGAAGAACCCTAAGATAGGGAGGATCACTTTAGCTGGGTGTTGGATATGATCCGAGAAAGCAAACGACACTTCTGGAACTGAGATGGATTGAAAGGATCGTCAAGAGATGCGGAATGACTCTTGATATACCCGCGTTCTAAGGCTAACCACCAAAGAAAGAATGAATGTGTTGGCTAACCACCAAACAACACACAAAGATGAATTGGCTGACCACCAAATCAACAAGCCGGTTCACACCAATGAACTAGCTAAAGAACTCTTTCTCACTCAGAGAAGAAACAAAATAAACAACCAAAACTGAACTGATTTTATTGATGAAATGGACTACATATTTATAGTGTTTTGTAGATATAGGAATTAAATGAAAAAGTAGATCTAGATTTAGATCTAGATCTAGTCTTTAATACGAAAATAAAGAGATAAGACTAGACAAGGTGACTGTTCGGCTTCTGTCCAGATTCGTTGTATCCTGAAGCATGAACCACAGTAAGGAGAACGACGGATGTGGGACTGTCCGTATGAACCACCATATCCAGATCATGAACCATATTGGACCAAGTGTGTCCTATGTCTTGAGATAGGTGAAGGATCCTTGCCTTAGTGAGATTTGGCTGATCAAAAGGGTCGATCAGTCCATCAGTACGGTCGCCGGTACGTGCAGTATGAGGCAATCAAGCCAAAAGAGAGAAGTCTCGATCATTTTGTGAAACCTCATGATCCAAGTCAAGTATGGCATGATCTTTCTCAAGTCTGGCATGATCTTTCTCAAGTATGGTACGGTGAAAAACATGAACCTCGGTTGAAATGTTCAGAACGTCCTGAACTCCATGCTGAGCTGGTTCCATGTAATGATCCGTGGACTGCGGCACATCAAGTTCTGTCTTGACCGTTGATCTTAGAATGCAAAACAGTACGGGAAAGACAAGCTCCAGTTCGGGGGATTCGGTCGTCTGGTCGTGGTTATTGTCTATGCTTCAATCTGGACGTACGCGGGACTTCTTGGTCAGTCTGATCGGTACGGTCGGATGAACGAACCTTGGTTGAAATGAGCTGAACGTCCTGATCTCCATACTGGTTGGCTCCGATGGACTGATCCTCGAACCGGGGCGTATCAATAGGGTTGTAGGATTTTTCCTTAGCAAAACCAGGGTCAATGACATAGACAATGCCTTCAATGGTTAGAGAGGTCTCAGCAATGTTGGTTGATACAACAACCTTTCTCCCAGGAAGACCAACTTCTCTTACCGGCTCAGGAGCTGGCTCGAGTACCTTCTGCTGCATTGAAGGCATTGTCTATGTCATTGACCCTGGTTTTGCTAAGGAAAAATCCTACAACCCTATCAACTGCGTTGAGTCGTTACTTGTGGCGCCTATATCAAAGGTCAGCGCTCAGCAAAGGTTAGGGCGTGCCGGAAGAACAATGACTGGCAAATGTTTTAGACTTTACACAGAGAATACTTTCGACAATGTCCTGGAGCGCAGACCTGCCCTGCAATATTGAGGTCGAATCATGCAAACACTGTACTGACCTTGAAGAAAATAGGAATAAGTAACTTGGTGCAGTTCGATTTTATGGATCCACCTGAGAGACTGATGCGTGCCTTGGAGGTGTTGAATTATTTGGGAGCACTTGATGATGATAGAAACCTGACAAATTCGATCACACAAATCATCTGAAACTCTAAAACAACAACACAAGAAAGATGACTGCGTAGGAGGTATCTGATGAATTACAAGCGTTGTTTTCCGCGGCCATCAAAGCCACCTACCTTACACGAAACATAGACGGCATCGAATGATGTGTCGAAGCTTTGAATAAGTTGAAGACTAAGTCTCTCTCCAATTTAGTAACTTCACACACACTCAAAGATCAAATAACATTTTTTAAAAAGAATAAGCGAAACACTGTATCAGGATTCATTAAGAGTAGTATCTGAGTGTCAGGATGATATGGAATCCGTTTGTATAAAATGTTAAGAGTGACATTTGTAAACATGTATTGTGGCTTTCAGTATGCAACTTCATCCCGGTGAGATTCTTCATGATAAAAAGACTCACAGAACTGTCCAAACTGCCTAATGGATCTAATAGAGCTTGAGAATAAATTCTAACAGGTCAACTTTAAGTCGCTAAGTCCAAACCAATCGCCCAACTCACACCTCACTCAATCTCGAACATAGAATACATATATGATTAACAAGGAAGAATAAAATTGATTTAAACAGCCAAACTAAAAGACAAAAGCATGCCTTATCTCAACCAGAGGAACATGTGTCTCTAACGATGAGTCCAACCAATTATGAGATGATAATGATGCCTATGTTAAAAAAAAGAACAACAATAGTAACAGAAAAATCACATGAATTGGTATATGATAAGTTTATTCCCACAAATGGATTTGGCAGAAACATTATGCACTACAAAACCCACATTAGCCTGACAGTACAAAGCTTTCTGAAGAGAGAACACCATTTAATATTTGATATGACCTTGAATTCTAGGAAATATTCAAATGATCTAGTTAAGATGCACACCAACCTAACAATCGTACAAAAACTGATACAGTGAGCAAAGAATCGACACATTGCTAACGGTGTTCATATATGTTTCCGGAAGGAACTGAGGCTTTTAAAGTGGGAAATTGGCCAATTCCGACATCAACACGCCTTCGCGGTCCTCGATTCTTACATGCACTCATCACATGTGCTAAATCGTACTTCAAGTAAATATATATTTAAATTTCATACGTCAACTCATAAAAAACGGGTTTTACATACATTGACTAACGTTGACGTTAAATCCGTAACTTGACTGTTTATTAAATGTGGGTTTTACATACATTGACTAACGTTGACGTTAAATCCGTAACTTGACTGTTTATTAAATGTGGGTTTTACATACATTGACTAACGTTGACGTTAAATCCGTAACTTGACCATTTATTAAATGTGATGTGGCGGTAACGTGGCTTCCAATTTTTGAAAATATTAAAACGGAGTCGTTTTGTTCCCTTTATAAAATTAATCAAAAAAATTCATTTTATCAAGGTTGGAGATTGGAATCCGGATTGGATTAAGAAATTCTTAAATGATCAACCAGTATGCCATAGTTGTCTTCTTCATGTGTCTGTCTTTAAATCAGAAAAGGGTTTCGTCATTATACATGGGTCCGATTTAACTGTGTTAGAGCAGTTGGTATCTTTATATATAAAGTAGAGTTCTTTCACTCCTGAGAGCGCCACCTAGGATTCCAGGTCACAAATTCAAGCTCCATGGTATTGACAGCTGTCCATCTCACCAAAACTCACCGTATCATTTAATCGTTCGCCGCTTTCTATTTATTTTCCATTAGGCCTTTACGTTGCTTTCTACTTATTTAAATTAAAAAGTTGTGGCATTGATACGCTGTGTAGGTTTCAAATAGTTTTCATTTTGTTTAACAAAAACTTAATCTCATATTCACGGCGTTATTTGTGGTTTGTAATATTTTGGGTTCGGAAAAATTGGATTGTGAATAATTCTTTTGTGTATGTTATAAGAGTAATTACTTTTCATGATGAAATCATAGTCTTTCAACATTTCAAATCGCGCGGGAGTTTGTTCAAATTTTAATTTAATTTTCTTTGCATTTTATTTGAATATATATGTATGTATATATATATATATATATATATATACATACATATATATTCAAATAAAATGCAAAGAAAATTAAATTAAAATTTGAACAAACTCCCGCGCGATTTGAAATGTTGAAAGACTATGATTTCATCATGAAAAGTAATTACTCTTATAACATACACAAAAGAATTATTCACAATCCAATTTTTCCGAACCCAAAATATTACAAACCACAAATAACGCCGTGAATATGAGATTAAGTTTTTGTTAAACAAAATGAAAACTATTTGAAACCTACACAGCGTATCAATGCCACAACTTTTTAATTTAAAAACAACTATTGTAAACATGCAAAATATATGTTATCACATATAATCCCTTTTTACTCAAAACTTTATAGAAGACAAAAATCATTAAACATCGCTTGCAAATGCAAACTTAAAATACAAACCACAAAATCATACAAAAAATAATAACATAAATCACAAGTAAAATATATCCCGCCCTACGCCGACGCTAGTAGTCTTATATAGCTGACTACTCTTAGGCTTTGGAGAACTTGTTAGTTGTTGGTGAACATTGAACAATGCTTCTAAAGCCATTTTTGCTTGTTTTACCATTCGCGACATTGGATTGGTGTAAAGGAGTCGTCTTTATCTTCTTCCCAATCTTATTCACTACGCCGAGGTATATACATCTCGAAAAAGAAAGACTATAAAACTCAAATTCTAATCTTAAAGCCCTTTATCCAATTATGCATCTAAACATTGGATTTCTGCAGTCACAAAGATATATTCTAAGATTCACGTATTCACCAATCACAAGCACTACCAAATTATGTTTCTGTCTAATGCCAATCGGTCGGATAAATTAACGATCTTAGTAAAAAAAAATTAGAGCAAAAGAAGAATTGGACAGATACGGGAAGAAGACGAAGAGAAATATTAGAATGAAATATGCATTGGTTATAATAAATACAAAAACATATAGAACACAATTACTAAATCGTGTTTGGCAAAGGGGTTGAGCCTAGAATTATTATTCAATCAACCTGAGTTCCAGTACCTCCACCACCCACTTTTGAAGAATCTTTTTTTATTAAACAATAATAATAGAAACAGAACTACGTCGTTTCGATTATTTGAAACCAAGTCGCCGCCACGTCACCTATAATAAACGGTAAAATTACGGAATTAACGTCAACGTTAGTCAATGTATGTAAAACCCGTTTTTTATGAGTTGAAGTATGTAATTTGAATATAAATTGACTTGAAGTATTTTTTAGCACATGTGATGAGATATGTTTGGATAGGGACCGCGATGCTGTGTTGATGAATGAATTGGCTGATTTCCCCTTTTAAAGTATATGAATTGACATAACACTGCTATGGTCGTGATTTAAGTGGCTCCTATCACAATCATAGTTCGCTCCTGCATTTATACAAATATATTAGTTTCAGTGTCTTGATGCATTTTTCTTTGGAGTACATTCAGGATTTGAGTCTTCACAACCATCAAAATCCTAACTCAAATATATAGGGGGATCGAAAGCCTGCCAAGTAATTATGAGTTACAAGACTATAAAATCTAATGCAACAAAGATCAGAAACTGCTGAAAGGAATAATAACAAGAACTTCGATATCTCTCTGAACACAGCTAACGCAACAAATGCTACCTTGTGCGCAGGAGAGAGATTCGGATATGATCTTTCCCATTTCTTCAGGTCCTTTTCTGAAGGTTCGATTTGGGCCTTTTGTTCCTTTGTGGGTAGTTTAGCCCAAAATGTAAGTGTAAATAAAACGGGAGCTGGAGTAGGAAATAATCTGATTTTCCATACTATAGCTGTTTCAGGTTACGAAATTTAATTCCTAGGATAAGCATTGAATAGCTTAAAAGTAAACTGGTTTGGTCATCGTCCGAATTCAAAACGCGCACACTATAACATTTCTTCTTATTCCTTTTTGATAGTGATTATACAAAAAAAAATAACATCATTAATTCCGAAGAAAAAGATAATTTTAGAAGACTGGTTTGTAGGCCTGGGACGGATCGGGTATCCGGACAATTTTAAGATATCCGGATCCGGATCCTTATCCGGCGGATCCATAATTTTACTATCCTTATCCGGATCCGGGGTTCGCGGATATCCGGGTGTCGGATATCCTTCTAAAAATTATAATATCCGGCGGATATCCGGATCCGGATTTGGA
>NC_027751.1:10926732-10942416 GCF_000695525.1 Brassica oleracea var. oleracea
ATATATAATGTTTTTAATTATTTCTATGTATAATATTACAAAATTTACATAAAATTTATATATACTATTATAAAAATGAAAATATATTAAATAAAATTAGTTTTTATATATAGATATTACTATTTTTGAAATAGTTATTAATAAAATTTACGGATCCGGATATCCGGACTAAAAAATCAAAATATCCGGATCCGGATTCGGCTTTGACGGATCCAACATTTTACTATCCGGATTCGGCCTCTCCGGATATCCGGATTTTCGGATCGGATCACGGATCGAATCCGGATCTCGGATAAAAGTTCCAGGCCTACTGGTTTGTACATGTATACGCGGTTAGTACAGTTCAATACTCAATGAAGTTTCAGATGAAATTTTGCCATTGGCTTCTTCACATTTTTAGCTTTGGTGTCCAAAGAGTTCAAATGTGATATCTACTCTAAAACTGCCTCTTTTTTGTAAAGAACTCTTTAGCTCTTTTAACTTAACATCACTTTTTTCTGAAGTTCAGAACACGTGTTTTACAGAGGAAAAGTATGTCATCATAGTGGTATTGTACGCGTTGCTATAATTCGATTATTTCACATGTTTTTCTATCTTCTTAAAAGAATTTTTTTTTTACTCCTTGAACATGCTTGTATATTGTTGTAGATAAAAAAATACAAATAGCTAACGACCCAAAAATAATAAAAGCAATTGGTTGATCCACCTTATAGAGCAAAATTATGAGAGCGAAACCAAAATTACGACCAGGAAAATATAAATTTTGTCTATCCCTCATCATCCTACAGGCTACAGCACCTTCCTAAAACCACATAATTCATCATGATTTACAGATGACATTAATTGCTGATAATTAGTTATAATTGGTATATTTAAGTTTCAAAAAAAAAAGATAATAATAATTGGTACTTAAGTGGACCTCTTCCAAACATCACTTCCCACCAAGAGATGTAACCAATGAGGCAATGAGCTGGGCTATTGGTTGGACAGTTTATACGAGGACTTCATCTTCTGTCGTAAAAAGATTCGAGTGTGATATAATCATTTATTTAGATTGTTCAATTGATGAATTATCATCATATAATTATTTAAAAGAACCAATTGGAGCCAGAGAAGAATGGCAATAAGTCAATAGCTATTTCTGTCCGAATCATGATATTTGTTCTCATTTGGTAGGCTTGGGACGATCCGGATATCGGGATATGTGGATTTAATATCCAGATTTTGGATATTCCTTTATATTCTATTACCCGCGGATATTCGGATCCGAATCCGGATCCGTAAAAATAATTAAAAAATTATTTTTTTTTTTAAATACTAAATTGTAGAAAATGACACATAAATTAAATATTTTTACAAGATTTATAAATATATATGTCTATAATATTGTAAAAACTAAAATATAATATTATAAAATTAATTTATGTATAAATATTAAAATATAAATATTAATGAAATTTAAAAGTTTAATGTGTTTTAAAAATACGGATCCAGATATTCGGACATAAAAATTAAGATATCCGGATTCGGTTTAGACGGATCTAAGATTTTACTATCCGGATTCGGATTCGGGCACTCCGTATATCCTATTTTCAAAGCGGATCCGAAACGGATCTCAGATCCGGATCTCGGATAATAAGTCTCAGGCCTATCATTATGAGTCTTCCAAGGAATAAACGAATTAATGTATTGACTTAATTCACAATAAATAAAACACATGATTAATTGATAGATTTTATGATTGCATTGAAACATAATATAAATTGAAAGAATATAACTGAGTAAAACAAATATGATAATTTATGATCCGTAACTTTTTTTTCCTCTGAGAACTGAAATAACCTAAACACAACATCTCTACCGAAAAAGATGAGTAATATACAATAATACAATACAACAAAGAAAATAACACAAAGCACTGATAATGCGGCAAAGAAAGTTGGCTCATGACGGTGTATTTACTCCTCTCTTTTTTTTTTTGTAAGACGTTTACTCCTCCTCTTCATCCTTTAATTATAGATCCGAACCGACCCGGACCCGAGAAGAACCGACCCGAACCCGGACCGAAAATTTCTAAGTACCTATTGGGTCTAAATATTTAGGACCCGAAAAGACTCGGATCCGAAAGGAACCGGCCCGAACCTGATCCGAAGACCCGAACGCCCATGCCTAAATTGGCATATTTAAGTTTTAAAAAAAAGATAATAATAATTGGTACTTAAGTGGACCTCTTCCAAACATCACTTCCCACCAAGAGATGTAACCAATGAGGCAATGAGCTGGGCTATTGGTTGGACAGTTTATACGAGGACTTCATCTTCTGTCGTAAAAAGATTCGAGTGTGATATAATCATTTATTTAGATTGTTCAATTGATGAATTATCATCATATAATTATTTAAAAGAACCAATTGGAGCCAGAGAAGAATGGCAATAAGTCAATAGCTATTTCTGTCCGAATCATGATATTTGTTCTCATTTGGTAGGCTTGGGACGATCCGGATATCCGGATCCGTGGATTTAATATCCAGATTTCGAATATTCCTTTATATTCTATTACCCGCGGATATCCGGATCCAAATCCGGATCCATAAAAATAATTAAAAAATAATTATTTTTAAAAAATACTAAATTGTAGAAAATGATTCATAAATTAAATATTTTTACAAGATTTATAAATATATATATGTCTATAATGTTGTAAAAACTAAAATATAATATTATAAAATTAATTTATGTATAAATATTAATGAAATTTAAAAATTTAATGTGTTTTAAAAATACGGATCCAGATATTCGGACATAAAAATTAAGATATCTGGATTCGGTTTAGACGGATCTAAGATTTTACTATCCAGATTCGGATTCGGGCACCCCGTATATCATATTTTCAAAGCGGATCCGAATCGGATCTCAGATCCGGATTTCGGATAATAAGTGTCAGGCCTATCATTCTGAGTCTTCCAAGGAATAAACGAATTAATGTATTGACTTAATTCACAATAAATTAAACACATGATTAATTGATAGATTTTATGATTGCATTGAAACATAATATAAATCGAAAGAATATAACTGAGTAAAACAAATATGATTATTTATGATCCGTAACTTTTTTTTTTCTCTGAGAACTGAAATAACCTAAACACAACATCTCTACCGAAGAAGATGAGTAATATACAATAATACAATACAACAAAGAAAATAACACAAAGCACTGATAATGCGGCAAAGAAAGTTGGCTCATGACGGTGTATTTACTCCTCTTTTTTTTTTTTTGTAAGACGTTTACTCCTCCTCTTTATCGTCCACTTCCCATAACATCTCCATCTGCTAGGGTTTCCGCTACCATGGACCATTGCTGTACCAATTTCCAGTCCCGTGCTGTCTCAATCATCTCACTGTTAAATTTTTGTGCCTTTTCTCTAAATTGGAGTCAGACATTTTAGATTGATTTTACTAAAAAAGTTTTTGTAATGTGTGGAAATCATATGGACTATATATATCTTATATAATAAAGTAGCATGTTTTCTCTCCATGGGGGATAAATAGACACGTGTTACCTCAGTTACTTCAGCTGTTTTCGATTTTTTTTTTGGTCGTTGCTGGGCTTCTAAAACAGGTTATAGATATCATTTCATGGGTTAAATGTTGCTGAGTTTTCTTTCGAGTATGAATAACCCCTCATCCAGACATGAGAATCACTGCTTCGACGAGAACCAGAAGATTACTCTGTTCAACTTTCCAGTTATTAAAATGGCGAATTCCCACATCCTTTTTGCCGATTTGAAACTATAAATTACTCTGTTCAACTTTCCGGTTGACTCACTAATCCCACGACCTTCTATTCATTGCTTCATTAATTCCACCTTGAGAAGCTTGATTCCGTGTATATATAAACCTCCTTAGAATCCTCAACAATGAGTAATATACCACTTATATCTCATCGGATTTCACATCAAACAATATCTACAAGTGGAAACCCAAAGCGAACCCTCCAGATCTACATCCTCAGACCTAACACAACACAATCCGTGATTGATTTTCAATTTCTATCAATGATCGACAGCCAAGGTAATTTTAGTGACACCATATCTGAAATCATGGAAAATATGTTAACATATCACGACATTCACCACCCCAGTTCAACATACCTTATTGAAGAAACCAAACAATACGTGATGAATGAAGCTAGAGCCAACATCAATACCTTGGCTAATGATCTTCAAGTTACTCTTACTATCAAAGATTACAACCCAAATACAACATCAAGACTAGACGTTGATCTGATCATTGCTGATTTAGAGGATACTAATAGGCCTCCAACTACGGAAGAGGAAAACGATAATGTATTGTATGCTTCGGAAATTACAACCAACACAACAATTTTTGCACCCTTACTTGCGGCCATAGTTTCCATTTCACATGCATTGACCAGTGGCTTCGCAGAAACATAAGTTGTCCGATATGTAGAGAAAGTAATCTATGATGCCAAACTTCTCTGAAAAAATAAAAAAAGTTTACTGAGGCCAAACTTGGTGGCGTTTATCTATTTAAACTAAAATACAATATTTAATAAAGATGATGCTTTTTTAACTTTTTCCTATTGTTAACATATACTTTCAAAACTAAACATTAATCTAATATCATGTATTCAACATTTTTATGTTATACGAAGACTGGGAGAGATCTCTCCTAATATACGAAGACGGGGAGAGATCCAAAGAGAGGATATATAATATACAATTATTTATCTGTGGTCCCTACTTTCTTAAATAATCTTCTTCCTCCCATCTTAAGCAATTGCACAAGCATTATATAACATATTTGGTAATAATCTTCTACTTTAACGTTTTCCTTTGGTAAGAAATCGAAGTTCAGTCAAACCCCCACGTGGTCACGCTTTTGTCGGTCGGACGAGTTCACATGGTGTAGTCTTGCTTCAAGCACATACTAACCTTTATATATATATATATCTGTACCATCTTTTATACTTACGTTTTTAAATTAAAACTAAGCGTTACTATATTTGAAATCTCATATCTCATTAACATTAATTTAGATTGACTGTATGCAAATACCTTTGAGGATTTCCAAGCTAGCTGCGATCGCAAAGGAGACCTCTACGGTAATCTCACTTATCCCCCACACTAACTCTTAGTTGCAGTGCTTGATGATTAGAGATATATTTGTCTTTCTTGCTGCTCGGATATAAATCTCGAATTTTGCTTAAAATGCGTTTTAGGTTTGTGAGAATCATTCTGTGAAATCGTTGGCTTTGTCAGTTTCCGAGCTAAAAACGTACAACGACGTGAAGTACCCTGACTTAAAATCAGTTTGCCACGCACGAGGCTATTTGGAAAATGATGTTGAATGGCTTGAGAGTATGTCAGAGGGTGCTCGAACGCCCATACCAAAAAAATATTTAATTTTATTGAAATAAGTAAATTGTAAACAATAAAAAATATCAAAATAAGAAAACAAAATTAATTGAAAAATACATCTAAAGCATTAATAAAACTTATAAGAACAATAAATCAGCGACATATAGTTATTAAGTCATATAATATCTATTTTCAATATTATTAGCTTTTGCACTTTAATAATTTTAACTTCATTTAGAATTTGTATTTTGTAAAAATCAATATATATATATATATACGCAATATATGCATTATATATATATATATATTCAAAAAATAATATAATAGATTAAATTAAACTAAACTAAAATTTATATAAGAAAACCCTGGCGTAGCCCGGAAAAACCACTAGTATATATATATATATATAGTTATTGGCTTATTGCCCATCTCTGGAGCAGTGGAAATAATAAAACGGACGGTTGAGAGATAATCCGACAAGGCACGCAATTATTTTCCATTCTCTATTACTCTTTTGTTAACGAAATCTCTTTTTTATTATTTTAAGAGCATTATTATTAAATAACCTTTACCTCATTTGTTATTATCAAAAATGTTATTTTTTTATGTGGCAACACCACAATCACTCACACACCATATATTTAAAGATCCTCTTCTTATTAGGTTAGTTACATATCTTGCCATTGATCATTAGATTTTAATTTACTGGGTTCGATTGGTAATGGTTGTACCTTTAAAATTTTTGCTGTAGAAAAAATCCGTAGATTTTTTACTATGGCTTTAGATTTTATTGTTGTAGAATTTTATGCAAAGCACTAAACAATTGTTTTGGATATTTGGCTCTGCAGAGCACTTGTACAGCTGTAAGTTATTCCAAGTGATGTGGTTTCAAAAAAAAAAGTAAAGCTTGATTGCTTTGAATTTGGTGCTGTAGAAATAAATAGGGCTGTGGACAGCACCTACATCAACTACCAATCACCCCCACTATGATATATTATATGCGTCCTCATTATTAGATTTAGAAACATGTTCTATAGTGAACGTTCACGAAATTGGTTTGTCCTATACCCAAATGTTTTTTGATTTGCCATATATAGATAATGTACAAGGAGGAACTCTCCAACACCTTTATACTCTATGATTATTTTTTACATAAAATTGAGACATCATGATATATTGGTCATTTGCATCATGTATACAAACCACTAAAATTAAAATGGCTATATATAATTTCATCGATTTTTCATATTCCCAATAAAATATATAAGAAGTCATGGAGCTATTTTGAGTATAATGATACAAACATTACTCTAAGTGATTTTAATGGCTTGGGGATGATTATTAAGTCAACCATATAGTTAAACCAGTATTCTGTTAATAGATTTTATCAAATATCAATAGAATAATAAGATTAATAGATTTTATCGTGTATCAATTGAAATCTGTTGAAATTATAAAAGAGATTTTTAACCAACACCCAGCTCGGTTTAATAAATCGGTTTTGTGTCTATCAAACCAAATTGAATTGTATTCGTGAATGTATAAATATTATGGGATTCTATGAAATTCATTTGGTGAGAAAATATTTCCGGAGTTATTGATAGTATAAATTTTTGTATTTTTGGTAGGTGTAAAATTGTTATGACAATTATTATTTCCTAAATTATGTAGTTTTAAATTCTAATATACTTTTTGAACAAGTCAAATCTTTTAATATGACGATTTTAACTATTATTTCTTTAAATTTGGAAACACAAATAAATTTGGAATACTACCATGGATTTACATATGGCAATCATTAATGTAATATTTTTTTCTGCGTTGATTTATCAGCGAATATTACACTTACGGCAAGTTTAGAATTGTACTGGATCGCAAGTTACGTAAAATTAAATAGTGAGATTTTGATGTCATTATGGCGATTTGCTTGCAAAGCTGGTAACCCTAAACTCATGTTTCTCATGTTTTTTTTCTTAAATTCATAATAAATTTATATTAGTCTTTGCTCACTCTTATAGATTTAATTTTCCATAAGATATACTTAATTGCACCTACTAATTACACAAACTTAAAAAAAACAAAACAAATAAGCTTACATTATATAAACGTGCATGATTGAATCAAATTTCAAAATTTTCGTTGAATAATGACCTAATTCTATAAGATATTAAAAAATATGGTATAAACTGATATAGCAGTAATTAGATTATACACCTTCCTTTTTTGACACTCTCAGTAATCGACGAGGCACTATTGTTCTACTATTTAAATACAACTTGCATCTCCATCTAGAAATCATTCAGATTTAAACGCTTTCAAATATCCTATTTTATCATGTTTTGTGCCGTCATTAGAACCCTAACCCAGATAGAAAACTTAATAAATGTATGCATAAACATCTTTGACAGGCTGTTGCATTATAAATTGCACATATACATATGATCGTAGACCTACTAGCTACTTTTTTATGGAGATCATAGGAAATTGTTTCATACTAATATGCTAAACTATTAAAAGTCGAAGGAATATGAATAATTCATTTTTCAATAAATATATTTAATTATAGTGTATAAATGTATTTAATTATATTTATTATTTAGGTAGATCCACTTATCGGAATAGTTTATTTTTATATATATTATTCATGAATGTTCTGTATTTCTAAAATTCTATGTGAATGTTAGTCTCATAACGTAATGTAATATTTCCTTTTTATGACTACTAGAGATTTTACCACGCCTATAAACATTAAACCTTAGATTAAAAAAAAATAAGTTTGTTTTTTTCAATATTATATTATTTATATGTTTCGATATATATTTTTGTTTGAAATATCTTTAATTTATGTTAACATATTAAATGTCTCTATTAATCTTTTCGTAACCATGTTTAAATATTTCTTAAAATTTAAAATAATCTACATTTAATAAAATAAAATAAAATTTATCATCTTATGTATATTATATATTTTCTTATATATCGTCTGATTGATTTTGAATTATTTTTTGAAGTATAGGTAAATAACCTTTATTTCATATAAATATATAATTTTATAAATGTGTAAGATATTGAGAACCATTAACATATTCACAGATGGTCACTTATTTAACTAATCTTAAAAATTATCTCTTAACGTTAAAAATTCTTAGGTGTTGTGTTTCAGGATAGAATCTTGTTAACATATTCTCTCTCTGTTAGAAAAAATCAGAGACGCGTATGAAATCGGAAGCATAATATTGAAATATGGACACATACCTCTTCATCAATCATCAGCATCTCAAGGCCGAGAAGGATGCCTCCTTTGAAATTATTGTGAGCTTTCCAAAAATAGATTAGCTTAAAAAGCAACTGGAAATCTCAAGGTCCTGATGAAACCTTACCGAAGAAAAGTGGAGAATGAACTTGGGTGGTGGTGACTGCCGTTTGATTTGCCATAAAGCTAGGAATGGATTTGAGGATCTGAGCAATAGATTTTTGGGTTGAGGAGGCATCGTTATGATTGAGTAAGAGGAGGGATGTGGAGAGTTAGACGCCGATTTGTCTAGAGGAGTAATTAAGTAGCTTTAATTCGTCATTATAACCGTCGCAGGCGTTATACGGAGGAGATAAGAAGACAGTGAGTTCTGGAAGGTCTTCTGTAGACGTCGTAACAAAATTAGGTTGAAGTAAGAAGATGACAAAACAAATGGGTCATTAAAGGTAGATGGCCTATTACGCAGCACAGATTCGTGGCCCAACAACTTAACATCCATGATAACATGGACAAACGATTGGTTGCGAATTTTTTCTCTGACGTGGATAGCTTAAGAGGGCTTCATATTCTTCTTTTAATAGTGTAAGATGAGCTCGGTGAACACATATTCTTGATCTGCAGTCAAAGATCTGTGTAAGGTAAATATATAATGAAAACCATACAAATATTAATGTATTGATTCACGGGATCACAATCAAGAATATTTGAATGCACAAAAATATTTATGGCATTGAGTCAAGATATTTATTATATCATTAGTATTGGAAAAATTAGTATAGAAAATTTTAGTCAAAAGTCAAAACCATATATATATATATATATTAATTATGCTATATAATTTACATATAAATGAACTGCTATTTTTAGTAATTGATTTATTCCGTTTGATCGGTTTATGTACCAAATAATATCTATATACCGTGGTTTTTTAAGAATAACATCATTCGGTATATTCGATATTACTAAATCCAAACTATGTTATTTTTTGGTTCGGTTTTAATTAGTTCGTTTTACTGTATTGAACACCCTTAACCTTTTTGGTAAAGTGTAATACATGGAATTTATAGTATATTTTTCAATTTTTATTTATCATCCAAATACTAACTATATCTAATAAAAATTTAGTTATATTGACAATGTAACATTAATATCACTCCTAAGTTTTCTAGTGGTATGTTTTCGATTTTATCTAATTTATTCTAATATGAATACTACCAAGTAACCATGAATATGTTAATATTTACTTATTTAGTTAGGACTGTCTAAACAAGAGTAAATGTTTTTCACTTCTCAAGCAGATATTTATGGGGCTATGGTAGGAGTAGGATTTCTTGAAGAACATATGACAGAACCTACTGACAGTAACAATGATTTCATTGACCATAAAATTCGGTTCTTTGTTATAGACATAGAGTAAATAGTTAAGATTTATAAATAAAATTGTCTCATTTTGTAGTTTTTCATTGTTGCTGAAATATTATGATTTTCATTGATTACAGTTACGTGACTATTAAGTATGAAGACTATAGAGGTTTGGTTTGGTAGTAGATAATGGAGTTTTATAGTTATCTTTGAGTTTGTTTTGAGGGAATGTAGTAGGAAAAGTTGTAGTCTTCTGTAAAACAGTTTTTTTTTTGTTTTAAAAAATTTAAAATACTTTAAAAAGAAGACTATTAAGTATGTCGTTTATGGAGCATTTGCTCACGTTTTCCAAGATTTATGGAATTCTACCGATGCATATGTTGTTCTATGTGTTTTATAGTTTTGGCAAATGATTGGGGAGAAGGTAATCTATTTTACAGTTTTCAAATTAATACAAAATGTAATAGATAGCCCTTTGAGTTATTTGCTAACATAATTTTGTATATCATGAAACTAATTTTGATGGGTTTTTCAAAATTGTGTTTGAGCCTGATAACGTTTCAGAAATTGACGCTTTAAAAAAGAAGTAGTATATTTCATTCAATAAGTTTGGTAAAATAAATTTCATTAATCTTATAAGCTGGTATCTTTTGTTATTGTTCTTGATATGATTGCAAATAAAGAGTTTTTAAGATCCATGTCAGCGCAGTTGTGGATTTTTCAGTTTTTTTTTTTGTTTTTCATAATTTTTTCTTATGATATTTTAAATTCATAATTTATATTATGAAAGTAATAATAATATTTCATATGTTTCGTTTTATCTTCATTGTTTAGTTAATTTTATATAAGTCTTTGTTTACGCTTATAGATTTGCTTGCACAAACTATATTTTAATTACACCTAAGGAATAACACAAATTAAAAGAAAAATAAAACAGAGCTTATCTTATATTAACATACACAATTTCTTTACATTTTTCATTATATAACATATAATATTTATGATTATGATTTTTACATTTTTAATACCTATAGATTAAAAATAAATAATTTATATTAGATCATTCATTCCGCGCAGGGCGCGGTTACCATCTAGTTGATTACTATAATAAACGCTGAATATAAGTTTAATCATCATTCCGATTTAAACATGCATTAATTTATGTTTTTGATAAAAAAAAAATATTACTTCTTCCGTTTCATATTAAGTGTCATTTTAGAGAATTTTTTTCGTTACAAAATAAGTGTCATTTTCGATTTTTAATGCAAAATTTATTAAATTTATGCAAAATTTATTTTTCTATTGGTTGAAATATGGTTAGTTGTATAGGTAATAGTATTTTTTTATAGAAAATGCACAAAATTAATTGTTTCCTTAATCCGTGTGCCGAAACCTAAAACGAAAATTGAAACATAGAGAATACTATTATTTGCATTTGATAAATTAAGGTTATCAAATGCCAGGTTACTAACACAATTCTGAAAAAGAAAAATCTTTGAATTTATTCGAAAATTACGTTTGATAATAAACACAAAATGTACACATCTTATTGAAATCATTGTCATCATACATTTAACATTTTCATTGCGTATTCACTTTTGGGGTCCAGATGGGGTGAATATTAATATCCTCCACCACCTCTATTATTTTATTCACATGCATTATCAACATTTAACGCCATCTGTACAATCCCAACCACTAAACGTTAAAATATCCAACGGCCACGATTCGCCAACTCGATACGTCAAGCACCGACGGCTGTGATTGAAGCCATACCTTCCAGCTCACTCTTGCTCCGTCTGATCCTCTCACCGCCGTCATCACATCCGGCCGTAGCCGTCGCCCAAATATCCGGCACCGCCGTAGCTATCTCAGTTACACTCTCCACCGCGTAATCCGCATCTTTCGTCTTTTCTGATCTTCCCACCTTTTAAACCAACAAAGAAGAATAAATAAATCACATATAAAGGTATGTTATTATTACAAAGAAACACAATATTGTGGATGAAATCATTTTTTTACCAGGATTGTGCGAAGCCCCACAGATTTACCCGCGCTAATATTATGGACATTGTCATCCAAAAATACCTTTTAAAAAAAGTATAGAAGCAGTTTTAATACGATGCATTTAATAAGAAAATAATTTAAATATTTATCTAAATAAGAATATTACCGCCCGGCGAGGATCAACGTTGGCTGCACGAATGCAAACATCCATTGCGGTCAACGAAGGCTTGAGAACGACGGGATGCTCATCGGGTCGGCTTGTTGACCCGAATAAATTCGGGTTCATTGTCTCGAAACAGATAATCTCTTCGAAACAATCTTCTAAACCCAATCTCTCAAGAACCTTCATCGCATGGTTCCTGTCTGAATTCGTAAATATCTGATGACCCAGGAAAAAAAAGGACCATTTAATACAAACTAAATAAAAATTCATGCTATTTTGAAAAAAATAATAAAATAAATGAACTTACGATTTTTCTCTGTTTGATTTTGTTCAGAAGGTTTCTTAGTTTGCTGTTAGGTTGGATCGAACCATACGGCAACCTTCCGTGCACGACACTGCAAACAAAAGTTTCGGGAAAATCAACAAAACGTTTTGAGAACAATATATATATAAGTGGTAAATTATATATGTTGATGGTGATTTTTTTACCTGTGATATTCATCAGGATGAACATCGTGACCTAATGCCTACAAAATTTATATGAAAATAAAGACAAGAAATGAGAAATCACTTAAAAGTAAAATTTTCTTAAGAAAACCTTTTAACAAAAAAAACAAATTTCTTAAGATACAAGAATAGGGAGAAGTGAAATTACCCTGAGACCAGCCAGAGTACTTCCATAAGTCTTGAAGAGTTCAACTCTTAGACTTGAAGCTTTACTTTCAGAAAATCCAAATTTCTCCATTAGAAAATCTGCCAAGGGAATTATAATTAACTGAATGTTTATGAAAATAGTAAAAAGGTAATTTTCCGTTTAGTTACCGTCGATATTTTTCTTGACGGCTGGAGCTATTCCCGTTTTCAGAGGGTATAATGTGTCATCCAAATCTGATCACAGTTACAGATAACAGAAAGATTGAGTTTTACTGCTTTGTAACAAATAATATAAGTTTTGTAAATGTATTTGAGTTTTACCGAAAATGAGGCAGTTGATCGGAGAGAAAGCCATTACAAGAAAATAAAGTAAGCAAAAATACTGTTTTAAATATTTGAGAAAATGGAGTAAATAGCAAAACAAAGACGAAGAGGCAAGAAGAAAGGGAGAGTCTGGAGGGTATTTATAGGATGCTGAGTCGTTTTTTATTTGTGTAAATTAGTTTTAAGTCATGTTTTTGTATGTTTTAATCTATTTTTTAATCATGGATATTGACTGCTGACTCATAGTTCATATCCTTCTCGTATCTATTTTATCTGAATACATAATTCTTTTTTGTGGCAAATGATGACACATTTATTCTCGAATATCTAATCACATTTTATTATGTTTCCATGTTAATCAAATCATTTTCTATCTTGATTGTTTCTTGCACCGATCATATTCCATCTTGATTAGCAATACAACACTACAATAAAACATATTTATTATCAGGGTTATATTCCTTGTTAATTCGTTGTAATAGAAGGGTTACAACAAATTAACAAGGAATAGCGTTTCGTTGTAAAACGCTCGTCGTAATGCAAGATTCGTTGTAACTTCCATGTAACATTTACAACGAAATAAATTCGTTGTAAAAGCAAAAGAGAGTATTTCGTCGTAGTTTCGTAGTTACGCTTCATCGTAAAAGACTCGTATAGTTTCCTTGTAAAGTTTTTTTTAAGTACTTGTACAATTTACGACGAATTTACAAGTCTTTTAATGTAAAGTCCTTGTAATATTTACGAAAAATTTACAAGTATTTCCTAGTAAATTTCTCGTAAAGATTACGAGGATTTTACAAGTACTTCATTGTAAACTCTTTGTAAACATCATAAGAAATTTACATCACATTGTCATATTATTATAATATTATGAAATATTCAAAATCAAAATATATAAACTATAAAATAAAATATTGAAAATTTAAATATTTTTTTAAAAAAATATATAAATGTCATAAAATACTACATTAGCTTTCAAAAATTTTGAGACAAAAAAAAAACAATAAATCATTTCGTTATGTCACGAACGGACTCTATATAACAAACTCTTGTTTGAGGTAGGGATGAAGGATTCAAAAGAGTTCGCGGTGAGTGTGTAAGTCGTCCTTGTGGCTTCATTGATGAAGCTTATTCATACAGTCAGTTCCATCTTTTTAGGAGCCACCTTGAAAAAAGAAACATATTAATATAATTAATTACATAAAATTATAAGAAAATAAAATATATTTATTTTTTAAAAAAAAATATCTAATCAATCGTTTAAATACCTCAACCTAATATTTGAATATAGTTTTGTTACCTAAAATTACCACCTAAACTAACCACCTAATCTAATTACCTAAACTAACCACCTAAACTAATTACCTAAATTAACCACCTAAACTAACCACTTAAATCTAAATTAATATTAAAAACAACATACCTTTGAGAGAAGGAGAGGAGTGGTTTGAGAGGAATGAAGGAGGCATTCCTCATTCATGTTTCAAGTATATATAAGAAAACAACATTCCTCGTAAAGTCGTAAATTACGAGGAATCTACCAGACCCGCGTTTTTAGTGTTACGAGGAATCTACCAGGTCCGCATTTTTAGAATTACAAGGAATTTACAAGGAATATTTACGACGAACTTACAAGGAAAACTTTACGACGACTTTACAAGGAAAGCTTTACAATGAAATTACAAGGAAAACATTACAACGAATTTACAAGGACACATGTATTACGAGGAATCTACCAGGCCCGTGTGTTTTCTATTACGACGAATTTGCTAGGACAATATCTGAAACCCCGAAAATCAAATCCCTAAACCCCAAAATCACTTATCTATTTACACCATACCTTTTTACCACATCATCCCCTTAATCCTATTTTTTCTTAAACCCTAAACTCCAATTGAATCCTTAAAACGCAAGTTATAAGTACTATAATCAAACAACCACTTGATAGCAAATAATCAAATTATTCTGTAATCTCTAAACCGAGGGTATGAAATGAAGTTAACTTGCTTGGCTTGAGAATGCTTACAACAAAATCAGTTTGGTAAAACAGCTTAAACACGTTTTCACCAAAAATAATGGTAACATGTTTCGTCAAAAAAATCCTTGTAAAGTTACAACGAATTCACAAGGAAAGCATTACAACGAATTAACAAAGAAAGAATTACAACGAATTTACAAGGACGTAGGTTTACGACAAATCTACCAGGCCCGCGTTTTTAGAGTTACAACGAATTTGCAAGGGAGCATTACAACGAATTTACAAGGAAATCTTTACAACGAATTTACAAGGAAATGATTACAACCCATTTACAAGGACACGTGTATTACAAGGAATATACCAGGCCCGTGTTTTCCATTACGACGAATTTACTACGACTATATCTGAATCCCTGAAAATCAAATCCCTAACCCCCAAAGTCTCTTACCTATAACCTCATATCCCTTTTACCCCATTCCCCCATTCTCCCATTTATCCTATTTTCTCTTAAACCCTAAACTCCAATTAAATCCTTAAAAGCCAACAAATTATTATTATAA
>NC_027751.1:10942476-10969159 GCF_000695525.1 Brassica oleracea var. oleracea
AAAAATATTTAAAACATATATTACATCATTCTGAATCATTCGAGTTTTCATCAATATCAGTACAATGACCATCATCGCTTGCATCAAACTCTTCTTCACCTTCTTCATCCGTCATATCGTCGAAAAGATCTTCATATTGATGGTTATCCACATCAATTAGAAGAATGTCATCAGTTTGTTGTTCAGATACTTCCACTTCAGCGATACACATTTCTTCTTGCAAAAGTGATTCTTCTCTAGAAACTATTCGTTCACGAGGTGTAACTTTGATAGCAGCTAATCAAGTTATTCCAAAATCTCTAAACCGAGGGTATCAGCTTGGTAAAGCATGCTTAAAATACGTTTTCAAAAAAATTAATGGTAACATGTTTCGTCGTAAAAGCCTTGTAAAGTTACAAGGACTTTACAACGAATTTTCTCTTTCCTCCTAAAATCGACATAAATTTACATGTAAATTACCACGAAACATTTTCCTTGTAACTTTCCTATGACTTTACGACGAAATTCAGTTTTGTCGTAAAATCGTAATAATTTTCTCGTAAATTTACGAGGAATATATTTTCTCGTAATTTTTCTTCGTTATAGGCATGTTTTCTTGTAGTGCAAATACATTTTCTTAATTAAAGAGATTCAAACTTTACGTGTTAAGTCTTTAGAACCATGTCTCTAAATATATGATCAAGAAAAAAAAACCATGTTTCTTTTTTTTTTTGTCAACAGAACCATGTTTCAATGATCAAGAAAGTACCAATAGTATGGTTTATAAAGAAGAGTAAAACGAAAAAAAAACTTAAGATGACCAAATTTTCTAATAAGTCTGAAGTCTTGACACGCCAACCAAAAATATATTGTCATCTATGTGCTTAAATGATTTAATACATTTCTTTCTTCTTGTATCTTTCTGATAAAATACAAAAAAAATAAACTACTTAACAAAAATTGTCTGTAATACTTCCATCTACTCACGCTGTATCTAGTGATCACTGTAACAGAATCTTCCTCTACTTCATATATTGTGTTGGTTATTTGGGTTGTAACCCGAATAGTTATGAATTATATACTTGGATAATGATTGAATCGTCATGTTTTCTTTAAAGAGTATTTCGACTCTACTCCAAATTTTGAGTTACACGAAATCCCTTTGTAGGATAAAACAATCAAAGTCTCACTCTTGTTCTAGGCTAAGATGAGTAACAAATAAAGCTTTAGTACTTATATGCGTTTCTTCAAAGTCTTTGATAATCTTTGAACGATGAATCTTTTTTTCTCTCTTTCTTACTAACTATTAGTTTCTGATTTTTTCTATCTTTATTTGCCATTACCTACACCTCCTTATACAGAAAATGAAGAGTTGCAACCAATAGTTATAATGGTTAAACTAAAAGTTGCAAAGGTTAATGAAGAGTTGCAATGGTTAATCACCACGGGTTGCAATTATCAATATGGTTAATTACCAAAGATTGCAATCATTAATCATTGCAAGGTTTTATTATATAGTTGCAATTGTTCATATAAACAATTGCAATGGTTCATATATAATATTGCACACATTCACTTAAATATATAACAATCCTTCCCCATTTAAGTGTAATCATAGATTCATTAAATAAATCATACATATATCAAACTCATGCATAAATGAAAATGTTCGAAGAATTGAATTTTCATCTTAATGTATTACACATTTCAAATTTCCGAGAATCAGGATATCCTACGGATTGAATCCCTCAACCCATTTTGGGCACATGAAGATAATACACACATGTGTTTCCACACTACTCTAAATGTTTATACTTGACACTATTATAAGCCATGTGTCCCAATTCATTCTTGAGCGCGTACAAAGCCAAGTCCCAGCTTATTGAAGCGGCATCACTTCACACTCATATAGGTAAATACTTTCACTCATGCAGCAAATGCATTTTTTCAAAGTATTTGTTAAGAATAATATTTCAACCATCTCATTCTTGCAGGTCCAAGCACATACCTTGGGATGATAAAAAAATGTGCTTCAATCTTTAAGTGTAGGCTTTTCACATTGAATTCAGCCTTTAACGTCGTATTAGAGGGGAATTGGGTATCCCACCATTAAAGATTTAAAATGGATTTTAAACCCATCCCTTTAACCGACTTAATAACTAAGTCCCTAGATAATCATTTCGTCAAATGATCAGCTAAATTTTGTTGAGACCGAACAAACTCTATTGTAATCACCCCGTGCGTGATCAGCTCACGTACTGTGCTATGTCAACGCCCAGATGTCTAGACTTACCATTATACAGTTGGATATAGGCCTTAGCCAAGGTAGCTTGACTATCACAATAGATAGAAATTGGTGATACTAGTTTCGGCCATAATGGAATCTCGTACACTAAGTTTCTTAGCCACTCTGTTTCTTTACCAGCAGCTGCTAATGCTACAAATTCTGACTCCATAGTCGAACTTGTAATGCAAGTTTGCTTCTTGAAAGCTCAAGAAATGGCACCTCCCCCAAGAAAAAACACCCAACCACTTGTAGAAAAATGATCTTCTATGTTGGTAATCCAACTTGCATCAGAATATCCTTCTAGTACCGAAGGAAATCCGACATATGTCAAACCATAATTAATGGTTCCTTTCAAATACTTGAGCACCCTTTTTAAGGCTTGCCAATGTTGAGTACTAGGATTACTAGTGTATCTCCTCAACCTTCCTACAGCGTAAGCTATATCTGGCCTAGTGCTCATCATGGCATACATTAAGCAGCCAATCACTTGTGAATATTCGAGTTGTGATACTGCTTGTCATGCATTAGGCATAAGCTTCACATTCGCATCCATGGGAGTATAAGCTCTACTTGTCTAAGGTCAGTACCAAAGATCAACATGTCATCAAAATATAAGCAAATGATTACTCCGTTACCGGATTCGTCAAATTTGCTATATAAACACTTATCCGATTGGTTTAACATGAAACCATTTGATAAGACAACCTCATCAAACCTTTAATGCCACTGCTTATGTGCTTGCTTTAGCCCATACAATGATTTGATCAACTTACACACCTTATGCTCATTACCAGGCATAACAAAACCTTCAGGTTGCTTCATATACACATTTTCTTCCAAAATACCATTTAAGAACGCTGTCTTAACATCCATTTGGTGAATCACAAGGTTATTAATTGCTGCCAAAGCAATTAATAATCTTATAGAAGAGATCCTAGCAACTGGAGCATATGTATCGAAATAATCATTACCTTCTCTTTGTTTAAAGCCTTGAATAACCAATCGTGCTTTAAACTTGTCTATTGCTCCATCAACTTTCATTTTCTTTTTGAAGATCCATTTGCAGCCTAAAGGCTTGCAACTAGGTGGGAGATCCGACAAGACCCAAGTATTATTTTCCATGATGGAGTCCATCTCATCATTTATTGCTTCTTTCCAAAAAAAAATTTCCTAAGAATTCATAGCTTCTCTATAAGTTCTTGGATCATTATCAATATGATAACAATATGAGTGCTGGAAACCAATCTCATCTCTTGATCCTTCAACTAAATATATTTAAAAATCAGGACCAAATGATTTTTCAATCCTTCCTCGTTTGCTCTTACGGAGCACAGGTGATATGCCAGGAGGCACTAAAGTGTCATCTCCTTTATTGGCTCTACTTGAACTTGGTACCAAATCCTTTGGCATAGGTATAGATGAAAACCGATTTTCATCAAATATTGCATCTCTTGATTCAATTACAGTGTGAACTGCTACTGAATCATTAGGTTATATTACATAAAACCTATAAGCTTTGGAATGCTCTGCATATCCAATAAAAATGCAATCAATACCCCTCTCTCCCAAAGTTTTAACTTTGGGTTGGGGTAGTCTTACAACAGCCCTACATCCCCAAACTCGGTGATAATTCAAGTTTGGTTTTCTCTTATACCAAAGTTCATAAGTGGTAAATTTGTTCTTTTTGTTAGGAACTCTATTTAATAAATAGCAAGCCGTTAACATGGCTTTACCCCAAAATCCGTCACTTAATCCCGAGTAAGATAACATGGAATTAACCATTTCTTTTAGGATTCTATTTTTCCTTTCTGATACACCATTTTGTTGTGGTGTATATGGAGCCGTAGTTTTATGAATAATGCCTACGGATTGGAAATATACAGGATCATAATACTCTCCACCTCTATCAGTGCGTAACTTCTTAATCAAACCATTTTGTTCCAATTCAACCTCAGTTTTATAAACCTTAAATTTATCTAGGGCCTCATCTTTAGCATGTAATAAATACACATAACAGAAACGAGAATAATCATCTATAAAAAGTGACAAAATACTTCTTGTTTCCTAAAGATGGTGTAGCATGCAAATCACATAGATCACTATGTATAAGTCCTAGCACTACCGAATTTATTTCAATGCTTTTAAATGGTTGCCTAATTATTTTTGTTAACATACAAGTACTACATTTTTCTAAATTTATATCAAAAGTAGGAATTAACCCTTCTTTAGACATATTAATCATACGACTATAATGTACATGACCTAATCTAGCATGCCACAGAGATGAATCATTTTTACTAGAACTTTCCATATAAACAGAATTGACAACTTTATTAATATTAAGCATAAACATTTCATTACAGAAATATCCAAATCCAATAAATACACCACACTTCGATAATATATACTTATCGGATTCATACACTTGTTTAAAACCACATTTATTTAAAACACTACCAGAGACTAAGTTTTTCCTAATTCCGAGTACATGAAGTACATCCTTGAGATCAAGGGTTTTTCCAGAACTAAACTCTAACACCACTTTTCCACGACCTAGGATAGGGGCAGTTGACTCGTTTCCCATATGAAGTGCGTATCCATCTTGAACTTTCTCATATGTAGTGAACCATTCACGATCCTTGCAAACATGTGTTGTTGCACCCGAGTCTAGGCCTAGGCATAAAATCCGGAACCCGAAATCCAAACCGAACCCGAACCGAAAAATCCGATCCGTTATCCGACCCGAAATGTGTAAAATACCCGAACGGGTCTTTTAGGGTGGTACAAAAAATATCCAAACCCGAAGTGTTATTAACCGAACCCGAACGGGTAACCCGAAAATCCGAAATTAATAGTTAATATAAATATTTTGAAATATATATAAGTATTTCAATTATTAAATTCAAAATTTCTGGTAATATGATATATAATAATAAATATTAAAATTTTAGTAAATAATTTAAGTACACAATTAGTTATAAATAAGTATTTTATAATTTGCTCATTGAAATAAAAAAGTCTACTCTCTATAAGGCAATATATATTGTTTACAAATAATGTTTGTTTTCATGCTTGATTTAACATTTTATTGTTATTTTATCAATTTTATGTGTGATAGATTAATTTTTATTTAATTTAGATGTTTTTCTTTATGTTTTACTTCAATTTTTTTGTTTTTTTACTTCGGTTATATCCGAACCGAACCGATATAACCCGAATCCGTACGATATATGATTACTTTATGGGTTTTAAGACGCAATATAATTTTGAACCGAACCCAAAGTGTTATTATCCGAATCCGACTCATATTAATAAAATTTTAGTATGGGACCTAAGGGCGTAAACCCGAAAACCCAAAAACCCGAAAAACCCGACCCGAACGCCAACGGGTACCCGAACGCCCAGGCCTACCCGAGTCAATCCACCATGCCACTTCATCATACTTGATGAGTGGATGGACCTTGGTCCTTAGAAACTTGTCCCAAACGGTTTTGTCCCGTTTTATTTTATCCTTCCCTGCTCGGCAATCACGACTTAAGTGACCCGGCTTGTTACAATTCGAACAAATTCTCTTAAACTTTTTATTAGATCCATTGTAAGTGTTGTTATTAAAGGATCGTTTCATCTTATTCTTATTCTTAGAACTCACACCTTCCTCCATCATATTGATGGAAGAAGTACCAGCCTCATTATTTTTGAGTTTTTCTCCCTCTTGCGCCCTTAGAGATTCTTCTATGCGCAAATGGCTGCCAAGTTGTACAAGAGATAACTCTTCCTTTTTGTGTTTTAACATGTGTTTAAAATCTTTCCATGAAGGTGCTAACTTATCGATGATACTCGATACTAAGATGGATTCGTCCATCTTCATGTTGTGTTGTGAAAATTGACCTAGTATACAAAGCAATTCATTGTATTGCTCCATAACTGGCCTAGAATCAGACATCTTGTAATTATTAAAATTACTAACAAGAAACTTCTTACTAGAAGCATCCTCAGCCATGTATTTTGATTCTAACACATCCCACAACTCTTTTGCGGATTCTACATTCTGATAAATATCAAAGAGAGGATCTGACATACCGTTGAGAATATGGCCACAACATATGTAATCATCGTTTTCCCATTTAAGTTGCTTCCTTGTCTCATCCATAGACTCGTTCTCAGCATCCTCCGGTACAGTAGGCATAGGCATGCTTAGAATATACACTACATTCAGATTTGTGAGGAGAAAATGCATCTTCTTTTGCCATCTCCGAAAATCTACTCCTTCAAACTTATCTAACTTTCCAAACTTTGATGTCATCTCTCGCACCGATACACCAGCCATAATTCACAAGAAAAATACTCTTTAAGATTGTTGGTTATTTGGGTTGAAACCCGAATAGTTGTGAATTATATACTTGGATAATGATTGAATCGCCGTGCTTTTCTTAAAGAGTATTTCGACCCTATTCCAAACCCTGAGTTACACGAAATCCCTTTGTAGGATAAGACAATCAAAGTCTCACTCTTGTTCTAGGGTAAGATACAAGAGTAACAAATAAAGCTTTAGTGTTTATATGTGTTTTTTGAAAGTCTTTGATGATCTTTGAACAATGAATTTTTTTCTCTTTCTTTCTTACTAACTATTAGTTTCTGATTTTTTCTATCTTTATTTGTCATTACCTACACCTCCTTATATAGAGAATGAAGAGTTGCAACTAATAGTTGTAATTGTTAAACCAAAAGTTGCAAAGGTTAATGAAGAGTTACAATGGTTAGTAAAGAGTTGCAATGATTAATCACCAAAAGTTGCAATTATCAATATGGTTAATTACCAAAGATTGCAATCATTAATGGTTGCAAGTTTCATTATATAGTTGCAATTGTTCATATAAACAATTGCAATGGTTCATATATAATATTGCACACATTCACTTAAATATATAACATATTGATCATATAGTTATTAATTTCACTTTCATATATACATATACTGGATTTTTTTTGTTATGGTTAGAGTGGATCCGACCAAGTTCGGGGCCAAGTCTCTACGTCCTTTTGTCACGAGTAAATCTCTCCAACATAGTTTTGAGACCAAACTTTTCAATTCGTTACAGAAGTTTGACATGTCAATGGACCAAGCCTTGATGCCGATTATATTGTTTCTGTGTAACATGTTTTATAACTATTTTTTCTGCGTCATAAATGTTAGCTGGCACTTATTGTTAAAATCTTCAAATAACAATAAAAAAATATTTTACCAAAAGAAACAATTTTAAAATATCTTAAGTTATTAGGATCATAGTCAATAACCAAGATTATGAATCGTGGCCGTGGGGGCCCGTGGAGGTATAATGCTTTTAAGATTTAACGGCCCGAAGCTGATGTTGGTTAGGCACCGCTTCCTTTCTGTTCTTGTTCATTTGTAAAAGAGTGATAAACCAGAAAAATTGAACCCAAACATGAAGGCTACGCGATCATTATTAATAAATATTCGATGGAGTTTCAAATGAAATGCCATTAGTCACATGGCTTAGGCTTTTAGAGCTGTCTTCTTAACAACTATCACCTTTATGGAGTTCAAATAAGATGTCACTACCACAAATTCACACACAATATACACGTGCCTTTATAGAGAAAATATATCTTGGACGGCACTAGCGTACGCGTTGATAGGAAGTGGTTCGATTGTTTTACGTGTTTTGTTTTTTGGTTAAGTTTTTTTTACGTATGGTCAAAAACGAATACAAAGCGATGTGGAAAAGATAAAGTTGTCCCACTCTCTAAAGCACATTATTCCGTGAATCTGTCGCGTAAGAAAAAATGACTGATTATGCTTAGTTTGGTTTTATATGTTTATTGATGAAATATTGTACAAAATAGCTGATTTTAATTTTCTTTAAGTGGACCTCTCTCAAACATCACTTCCCATCAAGAGATGTCACCAATTTGTTGGGTTATTGGTTGGACATTTTATACAACTTCATCTCCTATCGTGAAAGATTCGACTATGATATTGTACAATATCATTTGTTTTATCTGATAAATTATCATATATAAACAAATTTTTGGAGCTAGAGAAGAATGATAATAACTATTTCTGTCCAAATCAGTGATTTTTTGTTGGGAGAATTGCTAAAACCAGCTTAAATATTCATGTTAAACTTAAAAGTGTACCCCACTTTCAGTCAAATGCAAAACCAACCTAAAAAAAAGGTAAAAATAATATGTAACTCTTATGACCAAACAAAAAAACAGAAATGTATTTTACAATTATGTCATTAGTAAGCCTAAACGTAATAGAAAGAAGTCTACGTATATGTATACCTCCTAAGAAGTCTACTGTGTAGACTTAGGCCCTGTTCGTTTGCTCACCCAGATGATCCATCTGGGTCAAGATGCAAATCAATGTTCGTTTTGTGCATTATAATGCTACATCCAGATGGATCACCCAGCTGAATTTTTAAAAATTCATCTCAAATTCTCACCCAAATGAAGGTGAGTCATGATGGTGCATCTGGATGCAGATGCATCTAGTTCAGTCCAAAATGATAAATGACAAAAATGACCTTTTAAAATTAAAATATTATTTTCAAACCCTAAATTCTATTTTTTTGCATATACATTTTTCTGCTATAAAAAATGCATTTTCTCGCAAAAACTGAAAAACACACTTTCCCGCCAAAACCGCAAGATGCGTTTTTCCGCAAAAAAAAACGTAAAACACAAATTTCCATAAAAACACATTTTTCGGCCAAACCAGTAAAACCACACTTTTCGACCAAAACAAAAAAAAAACACATTTTCCCGTAAAAAAAAAAACGCATTTTCCCGCCAAATCACAAACTCCAAAAAACATTTTCCGGCCAAAACCGCAAAAAATATTTTCTCGCCAAAACCGGAAAACGCAATTTTTTCGCCAAAACCGGAAAAACGCAATAATCTGGATGTATGGACGAAATGAAGAAACGAACAACACCCAGATGGAGCATCTGGATAAGACATCTAGATGGACCATCTGGATGCATCTTCCAGATGTACAAACGAACAGGGTCTTATTCTCTAGTCTACATCGTGGATATGACATCTAGATGGACCATCTGGATGCATCTTCCAAATGTACAAACGAACAGGACCTTATTCTATAGTCTACATCATAATTTGATCTAAGAATAATTATGTTTTTGAAATGTATAAAAATAATTATTGTGATATTGTTAATTAATCATCAATATAATGATCAATATGAAGTAAATAAATTGAAATTTTATATAACTAAACAATTTTAAAGATTATACTCTAATTTGGTAACCATGTGTTAGACAATATGGTTTAGAAACAAAAGGTTATAACATGTTATGTATTATAGTAGTAGACTTCTTCGGGTTAGATTTAGATTTAGATTTGTTTTTTGTTTTATTGACTTAAATTTGTATATTAATGTTTAGTAGTTTATATTTTGTATAATTTGATATTTGATACAATAATTAAGACTTTTTAATTATAAAGCAAAACATTTAGGGTTTGAGATTTGTGGTTTAGGGTTTCGTAGACCTACGATAAAGTCTATTTAGCTGGTGACGTCTTTTTCAGTCTACATTTTTCAACTTTTTTTTACAAAAAAAATCATTACATTTAAACTAATTAGTTGAGTTCCTTAAGAGAAAAAAAGTGAAATCATATACTATAACTATTAAAAAATAAAGAAATAAATTTAGTAAATCATATTAAAATAATAAAGAATAAACAACAATAATGAAATTATTATAGTAGACTTCCAAAAATGTCTACTATGTTACAGTAAAATCTACTCCAACATTCTAATTTTAGTAGACTTCAAAAGAAGTCTACAGTATCGTAAATTTTAACCTAGCTACATTTTTATCTCCCTATATAACTAAAATTTACACACTCTCTCTCTAAAGTGGCTGCACAAATTTTTTAAGCTCTCTCACTTCTCTTTAAAACTCTCTCCCTTCACTCTAAAATTCTCTTCGTTCTCCGTAAACTCTCTCATTTCTCTTATTTCTCTTTAAAATTTTCTCAAGTCTTTCTCACAATATTATCTTGTTATTTTAGATATTATGATTCATGGTTTTCATCTTCTCCTTTAAAAAATGTAAGTTTAGATCTATAGATGTTAAATGTGTATTTTTATGTTATTTATTTCTCACAATATTATCTTTTTTTTTGTAGCTATTATCACTCATGGATTTCATCTTCTCCTCTAAAAATGTAAGATTTAGATTAATAAATTTTGAATATGTATTTATATGTTTATATTCAAATAAATTTATAGATCAAGCTCTGTGCATTAACTTGCTACTATTTTATCTTATAAATTCTATATTGTAAAGTATTTTCAGATTTAAAATTATTTTCACATCTCAAAAAGTCTATATTTTTTCAGATCTGAAAATTATCAGACAGTGTAGACTTCTAAAGAAGTCTGCTTATAAACTAAAGCTAGTAGACTTCATATGAAGCTTACTAAACCCACAAAGTTTAAGCAGTCTACAAAAATATGACTTTAATTTTATTTTCAATGTTTTTTAATAATTTTATCTTATTTTGCAGGTATTTTCTTACATGGTTGTTCTCTTCTTCTCCCAAAATGTAAGGTTTACATCTATAGATTTTAAATATGTGTTCTAGTATTTATATTTAAATAAAGTTACATATTCAAATTTATGTCTTTAATTTATTACTATTTAGTCTATTAAATTATATTTTTAAAAGTTTTTTTGATTTAAACTTATTTCATATTTTCAATGTATATATTTTTCAGTTCTAATTTCTTTTTGATAAAGTAGACTTCAAATGAAGTCTACTTAAAAGTTAGGGCTGGTAGACTTCACTTTTAAACATATTTTATTAGAAGTTTATTCAAATATGATTTTAATTTTTATCTTATTTTTCATAATTTTATTTTATTTTGCAGGTATTCTCTTCCAAAGTTTTCAAATCATCTTTCCAACAATGTAGGTTTTACATATATTCATTATAAGATATTTTGTGTTTATATTGAACTAAATTTATATTTATAGATTCATACTTTATGTTTTTGCTTTGTTACAAGGTTGACAAAAAAACTATTTTAAAATATTTTCCAGAACAAAGTATTTTCATATCTTCTAAATGTACACTTTTAGATATGAAATTTTTTCATTAGTATAGACTTCAACTAAAGTCTACTAAACAATCACTTTATGTAGACTTAATAAAAATTATACTAAAATATGATTTAATTTTTATCTTATGTTTTTCTCATAACTTTATCTTATTTTGCACGTACTCTTTTTCAATACTTTATTTGAGGCATCAAGGTTATTAAAAATTAAACACACTCAAGAATACTTTTTAATATATTGCTCTGTAATAATTTCTCATAATAAAATATTAAATTTTAAATAATTGTTTAATACATAATCTATAAACATTGTATTCATTTTTAATTGTGTTTCACTTGTATGATATTACTAATTTTTTGTTAAATATCAATTTTTTCACAAGATCTAATCAACCAAACAAGTAAAACCACCCTAATCTAAAATAATAACTAACACACATGTGAGAAGAAGAAAATCTATACAAAATTCTTAAGAAGTTTCAAGAGTAAAACTAATCACAAATTTTTGCAATAAGCTTCAAGTGTATAATTATAACACATTAACTTTTGAAATTCATTCAAGACCATTAAAATTTTGCTAACATACACTGTAAAATAATTAAATCATGAAAAAATATGATGAATAATACACAAATGCACTTTTAATAGAATTTACGACGTAGACTTCAATTGCAGTCTACATTTGTACTACATTTGTAGATTTACAAAGATGTCTACACTTATTATCTAACATATAGTCAATCCAAAAATTTCTAGTGTACTTGGCGCTGGCTTGATACACAAAGGTGTACAAAGTGTGTATTAGATAACTCGATCAAGTTCTGCACTTGTCGATCATTTGTGACAGGCATAAGAGGAGTATTCGCCTATTCGGAGTCATTTGTTGTAAAATGACGTCTGGTAAGGAATATGTTAGCACCATCTTCTCGATTTTCTTGTCCAGATCATAATCTTCTTGTGCCATTTCAAGAAGTTCACCATGTATACAGCCAGCATGCACAATGAACATTCTTCCTCCTTTCCGATTATTGACCACAAACTCTCGCAAAGAGTCTTTCACCACCCATTCTCTGTATACAACAGGTAACAGAGCTATTTCCGGAAAAAATACAGTTTACATGATTAGCGAATAAATATTTCATGTTTCATAAAAATATAAAGGTAGACTCACAAATACATCTACAATTATTATCTAACAACATAGTCAAATCAAAAGTATTATACTTTCATAATTATAACAGATTTTCTTTTCAAAATCACTCGAACCCGTTAGGATTAACTAATACACACTGTCAAACAAAAAAGTCTTGAAAAAACTTAATGAATAATACACAAATTCACTTTTAATATATTTTTCTATGTAGACTCCACATTCAATCAACGAAGATGTAGACGTTATTTTCAGTTTACTAATGTAGACTATCAAATAGGTATACTCTTTGGGTTAATTTTTGCAATTGAAAATTTTACGGGTTACTTTCTATATTTGAAAAAAAGTTGTGATTTTATACATGTAGACTTCCATTTCAGTCTACACTTCAAAATGGTTAGTTTTTTCAACTGGCCAAAATTCACCCATGATTTGACTTCCGGAAGTAGACTTCATATGCAGTCAACATTTTTGAATTTTTTTGAAAGATGTTAGTTTTGCAATTGACCATGTTTGACTTTCTACGAGTAAATGGAAACGAACATCTACATATTTTTATACTTCATTTGAAGTCTACTATCAAATTTGACGGGTTAGTTTTCATTTGACCAAAATAAAATAGTAGACTTCACATGTAGTCTACCTTTTTTATATAAGATAAGAAGACTGCATATGAAGTCTACAATTTAATATAATTTTAATTAATTGTTAAACTTTTTAGTCAAACACAAAGTAACCTATTCAACGAAATCAAAGTTTAGGTCAAATGCAAAACTGGCCTTTTGCAAACTTCTCAGGCAGTCTACACTTCGTAGACTTCTGTTGAAGTCTACAATAAAAAGTCAAAAGTTTAGTCAAATGTAAAACTAACCTCTTTTACGTAGATGTCTTAGTAAGTCTACCTAAAATTTTGTTTCTGTTTTCAAAGATAAAGACGAAGACTGCTGGAGAAGTTTGCAGTACAAAAAACAATTTGTTTGGTCAAATGCATAACTGACATGTGCATTGACAAGTAGACTGCATTGTACGTCTGCATATAGGCGTAGACATACAAAACAGTCTACTATCTCGACACAGATTTGAAAAATGATGAAAACCATGTAAATAGTTATCTTTTTCTGATGTAAAGCTCGTTTCCAACCTTCTCAACCGTTCAAACTCCAAATATGAACAAAAAGAATCGCCTTTAATGATTCACTAATGAATAAACTCAAAAATATGAAGTTTGAGTTTATGAAATTGAAAGTTATGAGAGTTTTTTAGATGGAAATGTAGAGGAAATGAAGATTTGTTGGTTTAGAATGAGAAAAAATGGTTGAAAATTGAATTCTAGAGTTTTAAGAGCTCAAAAATGGTTGTTCATGATGGTTGAAAAATTGATGATAATAGCGTTATTATAAATAAGAAGAAATAGTGTGGGTGTATTTGGTTTTTTATGAATTTCAAAATTAATAAAAAAATAAATAATAATGATAATTTTGTAAATAATTCAAAAACGTTGGGATAATATAGAAAATTCATTGATGAATAGTAATTACCAAAAAAAAGAGGTTGGTTTTGGATCTGAGCTAGTTTAGAAAAACACTCTTTTTTGTTTACCTTCGTTTGGAAGTCTTGGAAGAAAACAACACACGAATTGATTGATTTACTATTTAATTAAATAGTCATTCGAATAGGACTTATAATCATTTGTTTAAATTATTCATTTGATGAATTATTATCATATAATTATAAGGAACCAATTGGAGACAGAGAAGAATGACATATAACCATTCTGTCCAAATCATTATATTTTCTTCCGCTCTTTTAGATCATGTAGTAGTGCAATCAAACACACGAATTAATTGACTTGCCGATTTCATTGAAACACAAGCTAAAGAATCACGATCCTTAATTTGGGCCTAGAATCAACTATAGGCCCACATGATTTCGTTAATTCGACCCATATATTTTCTTCAAGCAGGCCCATTTTTAAATAAAATAGTAAGTATTTGTTTTCTGGTCGGCAAATTAATTAAAGAAATAAAAAATCTCCTCCCTCTCCTCTTTTTCTAAAGAAGCGCCGAAGTTCTCTAGGAAGCTCTAGAAGATCAAATCCCTTCACTCTCGCACCTTCTAAACTCTGTCTACTTCTTCTTCGTGCGTCTCTCCCTAATCTTCTAAATAGCTACAACTGAAAAACCCACTTGTGAAAAATCTCTCCTTTGATCAGGTTTGTCTGCTCTGAGTCTCGTCTTCCATTTTGTTCCCTCTTCTTCATTGGGTTTGTAAGCTCTGTGTTTTTCCAATATCGCTTAATTAGTTCATATTTATTTTGCTATGTTACTGGGTGAGATGGTAGGAGAGTGAGCTCCCGAGAATCCGACAGACACTTGACAACTAAATAAAGTTTTATTTAGTTAGCTTTGGAATGTTAAGTGATGTAATGAAATCAGTTTTAGTTACACCCAATCACTGGTTAAATGGCAGAACCAGCATAAAATGGTTTGAATCAGGCAGACACTTGAAACTAGTTTCGGTTCTTTGTCTGAATCATGTCGTAATTAGTTTTTGCATGTTAAGTGATGTATTGACATCAATTTTAGTTACACCCAATCACTGATTAAATGGCAGAACCAGCATAAAAATTGTTTGAATCAGGCAGACACTTGGAACTAGTTTTAGTTCTCTGTCTGAATCATGTCTTAATTAGTTTTTGAATGTTAAGTGATGTAGTGAAATCAATTTTAGTTTTTAATAATTGGTTGTGTTTACATCTCTATGTCCAAACCTTAACAACTTGTGTTTGAACAGGAAAAAAATGGCAGAACCAGCATACACAGTGGCATCAGACAGCGAGAACACAGGAGAAGAGAAGTCATCATCATCTCCTTCCTTACCCGAAATCGCCGTTGGAATCGACATAGGCACATCCCAATGCAGCATAGCCGTCTGGAACGGCTCTCAAGTCCACATCTTGCGTAACACAAGAAACCAAAAGCTAATCAAATCCTTCGTCACGTTCAAAGACGAAGTCCCCGCGGGCGGCGTGAGCAACCAGCTCGCGCACGAGCAAGAGATGCTAACCGGAGCCGCCGTGTTCAACATGAAACGCCTCATAGGCCGCGTGGACACCGACCCCGTCGTCCACGCCAGCAAAAGCCTTCCCTTTCTCGTCCAAACCCTAGACATCGGAGTCAGACCGTTCATCGCCGCCCTGGTGAACAACGCGTGGAGGTCGACGACTCCGGAGGAAGTCTTGGCGATCTTCCTCGTGGAGCTGCGCCTGATGGCCGAGGCGCAGCTGAAACGCGCGGTGAGAAACGTGGTGCTCACGGTTCCTGTGTCCTTCTCCAGGTTCCAGCTCACTAGGATCGAGAGAGCTTGCGCTATGGCTGGACTTCACGTCCTTAGGTTAATGCCTGAGCCTACAGCTGTCGCGTTGCTGTACGCGCAGCAGCAGCAGATGACTAGTCATGACAACATGGGAAGCGGAAGCGAGAGGGTAGCGGTTATATTCAACATGGGTGCTGGTTACTGCGACGTCGCGGTGACCGCAACCGCTGGTGGCGTCTCGCAGATCAAAGCCTTGGCTGGAAGCGCCGTTGGAGGAGAAGACATCTTGCAGAACACGATGCGACATATCGCTCCTCGACCGGACAAGGAAGGTTCGGGGTCGCTGCGTGTCGCGACGCAGGACGCTATACACAGGCTGTCGAAGCAGGATAGTGTTCAGATAGAAGTTGATTTCGGAGACGGTGACGCGGTCTCCAAGGTTCTCGATAGGTCGGAGTTTGAGGAAGTGAACAAGAACGTGTTCGAGGAGTGCGAGAGGCTTGTTGTGCAGTGTCTGAGAGATGCTAAAGTGGACGTTGATGATTTAGACGATGTGATAATGGTCGGAGGGTGTTCTTACATACCTAAAGTGAGAGCCATCGTCTCTAACGTGTGCAAGAAGGAAGAGATTTATAAGGAAGTGAATCCGTTAGAAGCTGCGGTTAGAGGAGCGGCTTTGGAAGGTGCTGTGACGTCAGGGATTCACGACCCGTTCGGTAGCTTAGACCTTTTGACTATACAAGCTACAGCTCTTGCGGTTGGAGTGAGAGCTAATGGTAACAAGTTCGTACCCGTGATACCGCGCAACACGATGGTTCCTGCGCGTAGAGATCTCTTCTTCACTACGGTTCATGATGACCAGAAGGAAGCTTTGATCGTTGTGTATGAAGGTGAAGGAGAGGGCGTTGGAGAGAATCATCTTCTTGGTTATTTCAAGATCGTTGGGATCCCGGCGGCGGCTAAAGGAGTTCCGGAGATTAATGTTTGTATGGATATCGATGCTTCGAATGCTTTGAGGGTTTTTGCGGCGGTTTTGATGCCGGGGTCGAAGAGTCCTGTGGTTCCTGTGGTTGAAGTGAGGATGCCGACGGTTGATGATGGACATGGTTGGTGTGCTCAAGCTTTGAGTGCGAAGTTTGGATCTGCTCTTGATTTGGTTACTCTTCAGAGGAAGTGATGTATGTTTGAATGAAGAGATCTTTTAGCAAAGAGTGTGTGTTTGGGGTGTGTTGTCTTCAAACTTGGTGACAATGTCTGTATGTGTAATGAAGTAATAATGTTATCCATATATTGTATAATAATAATAAACGGAGTCTTGGTCCCTTGTACACCTCCTTTGAGCTTTTGATAGTGTGTCAAGTTTTAAACAATTTTTAAGGGAGACATTTCTAGTCAACCAAAGCTTCAGGGGTCAAATGAACATTACGAGAGTGAAAAAATAAAACGCTAGAAGGAGGGGTCGAACCTCCGACCTTGTGGTTAACAGCCACACGCTCTAACCAACTGAGCTATTCCAGCCTTGATTACTTGTGCGCATAAAAAATCAAAATCCTTGTTTTGTCTGTTTTTTGCTTACATTTTTGCTTTCTTTTATGGGCGTATGCGTAAACATACTTACCATGAATCATGTGGACGTGACGGCCGTCTAAATTGACTGTATCAAATTATATTTTATATGACCTTCGTTAGTAGGTAAGAGAAGTCCATATATGTATGCGCAGGAGTCTCAAACTTCTGTTTGTTCCGTCTTGATTTGGATCTCATATCTTGAGATTGACCCAATATATGTCTAGGTAGGTGTGGAACTTTACTTTACTGAAGTCAAAGTAAGTATTTGCATTAAGGGCTTACTGAAGTCAAAGTAAGTATTTGCATTAAGGGCGGTTCGTTGCAGCATCTTTCATAGATGATTCATTTCTATCCAGATGATTCATTCAGATTTTTGTGACTGTTTGTTTGTCCATCCAGATAGCTGTTCTTCTAGATGAATCATCTAAATGGATCTTATGTTTGTTTCTTTATTTTTATTTTCATTCAAATAAGTTTAATAAACAAATTACCAAAATACCCTTGTGTTGATTTAATCATATGTTAAAATTTTATTACAATAATAACTTCTAATAAACAAAAAAATTGATAAACATGTATTTGAAAAAAAAAACTTTAGAGTTTCAAACTAAAAAGAGTATTAATAATAAACTTTAACTTCGGTTTTAGCAGAAAACGAGATTTTTCGGTTTAGACGGGAAATCGAGATTTTTGATTTGGAAAATATAATTTTTGGTTTTGGCGAGAAAAACCATTTTTGCGCTTTTGGCGGGAAAATACGATTTGGCGGGAAAACACATTTTTGCGGTTTTGGCGGAAAACGAATTTTTTTTGGTTTAAGCGGAAAAACTCATTTTCGGTTTGGGTGGGAAACGAGATTTTTCGGTTTTGGCGGAAAAACGAGATTTTTTCGGTTTTGGTGGGAAAACGAAATTTTTTGGCTTTGGCGGGAAAACGCGTTTTTTCGGTTTTGGCGGAAAAACAAGATTTTTCGGTTTTGGCGGAAAAACGAGATTTTCGGTTTTGGCGGAAAAACATGTTTTTTGGTTTTGGCGGGAAAACAAGATTTTTCGGTTTTGGCAGGAAAACGACAATTTTCGGTTTTGGCGAGAAAACACGTTTTACGGTTTTGGCGGGAAAACGCGTTTTGCGGTTTTGGCGTGAAAACACGTTTTTGTAGCTTTGGCATAAAACGCGTTTTTGGGTTTCGCGGAAAATGTGTTTTGGCGGGAAAATACGTTTTTCCAGTTTTCGCGGGAAAATACGTTTTTGCAATTTTTTTTGCGGGAAAACACGCTTTTGCAATTTTGTTCGGAAATGTATTTTTAGGATTTTGGCGTGAAAAATTCTTTTTAGGTTTTCGCTGGAAAATGCGTTTTTGTGGTTTTGTTAGTTTTCGTGTGTAACAAAATGATATTATGTTTAGGTTTGTAACTTGTGAATTATATTAGGGGCATAATAGACATTATACCATATTGAATTAATCTTCTCCATCCAAATGGTCCAAATTGGTTCAGCTGAATGAACTTTAAAATTAAGCCTAGATTTCCGAAAAGCATCTGGATGATCCATCCAGATAAGTTGCACTTTTAGTGCCTAAACGAACAAAACTCTCATCTCCATCCAGATGGCTCATCCGGATGGAGAAACGAACTTTGCCAATCATGGATTTATTTCTTTTTTTTTAAAGCACGTTAGTAATATATATCATCATGCTTTGTATCGAATCTGAATCGGGTAATTCTTTTATTGCCGTTAGAAGTTTTCCAACCTTATGTGGTTTATAATCTATACTATCAAAGCAGAATCGTTCTAAGGATTATGCCTCTAAGTTTTTCAATTAATTACAAAAATTACCCAACAAATTACTCCCTCCATTTTTTAATATAAGTTGTTTTAGAGAAAATTTTATGTTCCAAATTATATGACGTTTTCGGTTTTCTATGTAAAATTTATTAACACTTAATGTTATATGACCAATGATAATATGCCTTCTAATTTATTATTGGTTGATTTGTGGTTAAGTAAATAATTAATTATGTTTTTGTTTAGAAAATATAAAAAATTAATATTTTTGTTAATCTATGTGCACAATTTTAAAATGACTTATATTAAAAACGGAAGGAGTATAAAATAGCTTGTTTTTGTCCAACTAAACAAAACAACTCAATAATTTAAATAATTTATCCATCAAAGTTTTAAGCTCATTTCGTGTATCTTTACTAATCCATCGAAATTTGTATAGGGTTAGCTTATTTCGAAATCATTGGTTTTCAATGTTATTGACCTTTTAAACGGTCAATAATATTTAAATATAAATATTTACCAATTTTGGTATATAAATATAAATATAAATATAAAGCATAATAATTATTTCACAATACTAACATTTTGTATAGATGAAAAATGAACGTAAACATAAAAAAACAAATGCTAACAAAAAAATCATTAAGACACTTGATATACATTTTATGTATAAACACATTTGCTATAATAATAAACTAGGATAGTACCCGCGCTTGAAAGCGCGAAATTGTTCTTTGTTAATTAATATATTAATTATCATTAATATATTTAGGCATGGACGTTCGGTTTTCGATTTGTTCCGGATTCTATTTTTCGGTCTTCGGTTTGGTTTTAGTTTGATATAGTTTTGGTTTTAGGTTCAAAAGATATCTAAACCGTTCGGTTATTTATGAATTTGAGTTTGCTTATTGGATGCACGTCCACGCAACTGATCTTTTATTTTATAGATTAAATTTATAATTCATTATTTAAATTTTGTTTAATGATATTTTTGGTTATTTATATAGCCATTTATTATTCAATAAAAATAATATTATTTATATAGCTCATGATAAAACTGTAGTTGCTGGGCGGATATTTTTACTTTTCTTTTATATGTTTCTAAGAGAATGATGTATGTGACACTTTAATAGCTCCCCTCCCATGTTGGCCTTTGGCGGTGGAGATGCTGGTGCTTGGAGAGAAGAAGAAGATCATATGTGTTCTTAAATAGAATGTTATGTCAGAAGTTCCGTTTGTTCCATATAGATGACCGCACAAACTTGTTGAACTCTATCATATCTAACTTTTTTTAATCCCTCCAATTGCTCAACTTTCAATTGTTTCACGATTATTCAATCACCGTAGTTTTTTTTTTCGCAATCTCGTTAAAGAACACAAGAAAGACTCAGTATCAAACATAATAATTAAAACAAAAAGTGACAAAAGCTCTGACGACAAAGAGCAGTCACTTCAATATATAATTAATCAGCAAGCAAACATATATACAATGGTTAATCTACGCCAATTTCATCACATCAACGAATGTTAGAGGAGATTTGAAAACAGATTCAATAACACTGGAATTGAAAACTACACCAATGATGGATTTAGGTTAACTATTTTGTTCATCGATCCAAGATAGAGTAAAGAGACGACCATCGATACGTTCGAATCGCATTAAAAAAAGAACACGATGATAATAACAGAAGAAACACAGAGACATACAGAAAAACCGAACACCGGCGATCTAAAACACTTTTTTCTCCTTCGAGTCGAACACGATCGCGACTATATAAACGTTTGCTTCAAGGTAAGAAAGTACGACATTTTGGTCTGATCAAAGAATTGAGATATCATATTCTTCCCTTTGGATACACAACCCAGAAATTAAAATTAGGGTTTGGTTTTCTGATTTTACAATTCAATTACAAATAATCAGAATCTAATGACTATGAGTTAGGGGGATGTATTCAACTGAGAGTTTCAGGTGATTTGTATTAAAATGACAAATTCACTGTTATTGAAACATGAATTTTAAAAACTCATTTAAAATCCACTGTTATTGAATTTGACATTTCTTAAAGTACTCTGAAATCCACTGTTATTGAAAATATTTTAAGTTGTGTAGTTTTAAAGTTTTCAGGTGATTTTAGGGTGTTAGGGTATGATTTCTTAGTTAAAAAAATTAAAACTCAAATCTCATAGTTTTAGGTGATATTCTAGAGTAGTTTAACAAAAGTCACTTAAATCTCTGCAACTTATTGAAATCATCTAAAACCCCATTAAAAATCAAATCAAATCAAATGTTAAATTGAATACATCTCCCTTAATGTTACAATTAAATTTAGGCATATTATTAGGTTGACAAAATTACATTATTTTAAAATTGTATATAAAATGTGTGTTTATTATTTAGTCGCAGCATGTTCAGTAGGTCCAAATCTAAAACATGTCAAGGTAAATTTCAAATAGGACTCTATTTTAATAGATTAGATATGTCAAAAGAAATAAACCCGTGCTTTGAAAGCGCGAGTTAAAATCTAGTATTCTATAAACTTGAAATCAGTTCTTAGAAATTATGGTTAATGAGTAATGTTTCGTATCAACTGTACATGTTTTGAACCCGTGACACATTTGCTCAATTCAATTACACATACCCGTTGAAAGTGAACTCCAATGAAGGAAAAAAATTCAGGTAGTGAAATGTTAAGATTTAATTGAGGATGGCAAGGACCAATGAGAATCATTATAACTCGGTTTCCGTGTTCATAAAGAAACAAAACATCGATTCAAATTAGTCTCATATCTCGTTTTGGAATATAATCACAAGTTTTCTTTGGTTTACGGGATTGTTAGGAGTTAGGACAACTGCTCGATTGAACAAGATATGGCCTTTTCATCTCTTAAAATCTTGTAAGCAATATTTCTTCTTCTAAGATTTTCTTTATGATACGTTTACAAACAGTGAGTTGATTGACATAATTTGGGGGAGAGAACGAGCGCAAGATTTACATATAACTGTACATGGTTACTTTGATAGAAAAACTCACTATTTATTATACACATATCCACTGTGCATTTTGACCCATATGAGCTAGCTCTCTTTTTCAGAAATAGCGTAACTGCCTCCGAGTTTAACAATAAACACCGGATCTCAGTTTTTGTTTCATTTATTTTTATATAAATATTTTGTTTTCAATTCTAAATTGGTATATATTATAATATATATGTGTCTATCAATTTTTAAAACATAATAAGTTTGCTATATATTTTTTTCATTGAATAGATTGTTTCAAATTTTCACATGTATTTGTATCTTCTTCTATATATATATTTTCGGATTATTATTTCATTATTAAAATTGTAACTATATATATAAAGATTAGTAAAATATTGTTTTATTGTTATATTCAAAGATATTGTAACATTTTACAAATTTAGAAAGTTTTTAAAAATCTAAATTTTTCGCTTCATAGATTTATATTATCGTGTAAATAATTAAATATTTAGTTTTTGTTTAATTTTTTAAATAAACCATATAGTTTAAAATTTACTTTCATTGGTTTAAGGTAGTAAAGATTAATCATTGTTAGATAATATGATTTTTGTTATTTAAAAAAAATCTTTATAATTTTAAAAGTTAACATCAACAAATATTTAAATATTTAGCATATAGAGGTATAGTATTACAACATTAAATTATATCTATTTAATTTATAGTATCTATAAATCCAATGGATCATCTATTGTTTAAATCCAATTATGCATAGTCCAATAAAAATTTCTGGTAGGCCCAGAATTTAAATGATAAAATTAGATATTAAATGTAATTTGACTTTCTAGGAATATATCCTTTAGGTCCATTTTAAAAAAAAAAACACACATGAATCAAGGTTGTGACTTCTGTTTTTATATATAAGATGTATTTAAAAGTGTAGTGTTTAAAAATGTAAATTTATTTGCGAAGTGATTTTGCCACATATCATTTCTACAATCAATTTCACAAAGCAAATATGACATGGCTACTGAAATTGATGACATGGTTTCCGGAAAAATATGACATGGATAATTTCATTTAATGTTGATTTATATTTTGGCAAACTTATTAGAATATGGTAATAATTTATATATTAAATTTAATATTGATAATTCTTTTTGGTAAACTTTTTTAAAATATGCTAATAACTCATATATTATCTATAAAATAAATATATTCATATATAACATTTTAAATTTCGAAATATTATTATTTTGTATAATTATATAATTTTTATTACTAAAGTTTTCAAAAATTTCTACAATTTTTTAAAGTTTAAATATCTAATCATAAGATCATTAGTTTTTTATATATCTACAAATTTTATAAATATTGTTTAGGCTAAATTTTTGATAATTATACAATTTTATATCATTTTTATTAGTTTTATACAAATTGAATTAATATATATATCAAATCTATATTAAATATTAGTAAGAAAATAGTAAAATCTATCATATTTAATAAAATTTATTTTTAAATATAAGTTAAGTTTAAAAAGTTACTTATTAGTTATTACACATGATGGAAGAAAACACCTTGGTTGACCTATATCACCCAAGTAGTTGGGCAAAATTGGAGACAAGCGGCAGAAAACCAGGCACTATTTGCCAACTCGATTAGTCTAATTAAGATTGCTTATTCTTATATAAATTTTGAGTCCTTAACTTATGCAAATCATACCTAGTTATTTTTTTCCATAACTAGTTATTACATACGGCGGCATTTTAAGAAAACCTATTTATAAATTCCAAAAGTAAAATTCTAGTAAAATTTAGGTGCAAATATAAATATAAAACCCCACGTTCAGATTTCCACAAAGTACATACTTTTTTCACTGGAGAAACATATTTCCTATTACACAATATTATTTTACTGTTTCAACTTTTTGTAGAAAATTAGTTTAAGTATTAAACCATCATAACCCGGTTTACTACTTAGCAGTTATTTAAAATATTAATAAATAATTCGTGTGTTGAAGAAATTAATTTGTGTGTTGGTTGCATAAGATATTCGCAGTTGAGAGGGTCAAGAGGTAGGTTTATTTATTTAATTACTGAATAAGACAAAAGGTATGGCCTTACTTTACCTAAACCAACTATCATTTTAATACGTTTATTTAGTTAAATATTAGACTCTTTATTAACAACAGTTCTATAGTTTTTGTGGGCGAGTGGACCTTCCAACAACCGTCTCTTAGGATTCGCAATTATTTTGTTTTGTCTCACATTGTGCTATGTGTTTAAATCTAATGGAAAGAAGCAAAACCGAATAGATCTCAATATTTAAGTGAACTACAAGCCAGACATGTAGCATTCCTTGATTTTATCAATATATAACCATGCAACTTTAACTTAAATTATTAAAAACAAAAACTTACTTATAAATATTATAAACTGAGGAATTTTTTTGTTGTAAACCGAGAAGAAGATTAATTATATATTAATATATTACTAAGGAAACATTTTTTTTTTTGTAACTTATTACTAAGGAAACATTGAGAAGTAGTGTATATGAAACTTTATTAAACTTATTGTTTGATGTTTCTTTCCAACAATATGAATTATGTGCGCTTGAATTTTGGTGGTGACATACTTACAACATAGTACTGCCTAGCATTAGATTGTACAGTATGTCTTAACAGTTAATAAGACATTGATAGTTTGTCTATAAATAAAGAAAACCGTTGTACATTTTATTGAAGAATTAAAACATTAAGGATTTGAACGTTAAAACCCTTCAACTAAGTTTGTTTTGAATAAAAACTCACAAACTAAATATTTAACGAAAAAATCTTAAACTAACTTTATTTAATGAACTAAACCCTATCAGATCGTAATCACCATTACTACCGGTAAATCTTTAGTTTAAGGGTTTCTACATTAAGTAAACATAGTTGAGAGGTTTTACCATTAAAAATCTAAAATTTCAAAATTTTATAATATTATCTAAAAATTAGTAACTTTAATTTTCAAATTTAGCATTTTTTTTAAAAAAAATTGTTAATATATGAGTTTGATGTGTTTTTAACATCAACATTATATATGTATAAATTAAAAATGTAAAAACTCAGAAAATATAATAAAAATTATCTAAACATTTACTTGTAACAAAATTACTAAAAGATTAAAAATGTAAAAAAAAAATAAGAAAATATAATAAAAATTATATTTTGTCTAATAAAAATTATATTTTATCTAATAAAAATTATATTTTATCTAATAAAAATGTAATAATAAATTTGTAGATAATTTTTATTATTTTTAATAGGTTTTTACATTTTTAATTTATACATATATAATGTTGATGTTTAAAACACATCAAACTCATATATTTACAATTTTTTTAAAAAAATGCTAATTTTGAAAATTTAAGTTACTAATTTTTAGATAATATTATAAAATTTTGATTTTTTTAGATTTTTAATGGTAAAACCTCTCGGCTATGTTTAATTAATGTAGAAACTCTTAAACTAAAAATTTACCTGTAATAATGGTAATTATGACATATTAGAATTTAATTCATTAAATAAAATTAGTTTAGAGATTTATAACCAAAACAAACTTAGTCGAGAAGTTTTAACGTTAAAAATCCAAACATTAATTATTTTTCCCTCTACTAGGGTATGGATTCATACTAATATTTTAAAACAAGATCCATGCCTTAGATATAATACAGGCAACTAGTGAGGTTATCGATGCCTCAAGCTTTGCAGCTCGGTGATACTTTGCTGTCTACAAGACTTTATTCTCCATTGATCAAACCAAGTTCAATTTTAACTCTTCGCATAAAGTTTTTTGGACGTATTTAGCTTTCATTTTGTTAATTCATAAGTTAATCAATAAAAAATCTTTTTTACTTATTTGATCTGGACTTGGAGCTCCCCGCAAACTGTCCACCCCCAAACAAGTTTTGTCCGTATCATCAGACAATTACTTCCAATTATAATGCTTTTTGCCAATAATTGAACACTGTTATGAAATAACTTATAATTTATAGTATCGAAAAATTTAAATAAGAGTAGAATTTAATACCCGTAGGAAGCAAATAACACTAATATAAGGAAGAGAGTTTATTATAAGGAAGAAGAAAAAGATGTAATGGTTCTTTGATTATAAACTCTTCTTTGTTATGGTGTACAAAAGAATGAGATGAGTGATGGTATTTATAGTGAGCAACAATACATAAAATAACAAAGATGGTGCTTGATTTGGTAAATGAGTGGGTGATCATAGTGCTTGATAAGTAGATGATCATAGTGCTTGAGTTGGTAAAGAAGTGGAAGATCATTTCAAAGTTTATCTTATAACATTCCCCCTTGATCATCCATCTTGTATTACGTAATGCCTCGTTAAAAACCTAGTCATGAAAACTCAATGGGAAAAACCGTAGTAAAAGTAAAAAGAGTACAACTACGTAAGCTCCCCCTCGAATGAGTAGTCATAGAACCTTTAGAACAATGATAGA
>NC_027751.1:10973141-10984932 GCF_000695525.1 Brassica oleracea var. oleracea
TAAATTAATTAAAATATTAATAAATAATATAGGCGGTATTCCGACCATTATAACATAATATAAATAATAGTATAGGCGGTATACCGACCATTATAGCAGAGTATATATGATACAATAAATTTTACCGAATTGCAGAACGATCGTGCTGATAACGTGTTATGAAATAACTTATAATTTATAGTATCGAGAAATTTAAATAAGAGTAGAATTTAATACCCGTAGGAAGCAAATAACACTAATATAAGGAAGAGAGTTTATTATAAGGAAGAAGAAGAAGATGTAATGGTTCTTTGATTATAAACTCTTCTTTGTTATGGTGTACAAAAGAGTGAGATGAGTGATGATATTTATAGTGAGCAACAATACGTAAAATAACAAAGATGGTGCTTGATTTGGTAAATGAGTGGGTGATCATAGTGCTTGATAAGTAGATGATCATAGTGCTTGAGTTGGTAAAAAGTGGAGGATCATTTCAAAGTTTATCTTATAACAAACACATATATATGTTTTGAATTTTATGTTCATTCTCGAGTCCATGGGTCGAGAGGGGTGTATCTCGGTTTGGTACATACTAGTATATTATGTCTAGTATCCAAACATGTTAAAATTCTTTTAAGTTTCTTGTCCTTATTTCGACAACATAATATCTAACTTTACAATATCCATTCCAAAAATTTATATAAAAAATCCTTATCATTTATCTCAAATTTCTTCGATCCTTTTCATCATAATAATTTGAAACGAATTTTTAAAATAAATCAAAAGCAAAATGCACTCGCCAAAAAAAAAAAAGCACTCGCCACCTCAACAATTCTTGAAAATCAGACATCATTGCACAATAGTTACATCTGGTCATTCGGTCGTAATGCATGCAAAAATATTGGATAGTAATTTTTGGAATGGAATAATGTAGAATCCTCTATTCCATCAAATCTACAAAAAATATCATTTGTGCTAATTTCATCATTTCCACACAAAAATAAACAAAATGCAAAGAAAATTATTTCACTACAGTTTTGATTGTGAATGAATGAAATATATGTATTCCATTTTCCTCCTTGTTCAATTCCTTTTTATCCCACTAATTTCATTATATATTTACCATTTTACAGCCATTAGTTCACCTCTGGTCCGGAGTTGATGTTTATTTAATAAAAACATACAAAATACAAATAAAGGAAAGATAAAATTGTTAGTAGTTTCTGAGCTAGCTTCTCTTCCTTGAAGACGATAATGTAAAAAAATGTTAGGTCCGTCTACTTAATTAAAATCACGTGGGGGCATTTATTACACGATCATTTTTCTATCCAGGCGGCCGCGGCGTTATCATATCCGACGTTCTTCCGACAAGAGTGAGACCATGATGTCGGAGAAAGCCCTTATGATGAACTTGTGCATGTCGGTTGGATTCAACGCTAGATAACTGATAAGCAGCTCGTTCAAGTAATCATAACCGTCGTCGGGATGGATAAGATCTCCGGCTTCAATGGCGGCATCAATCATCTCCTGCATTGACCGCCGGAAGTCAGTTAACGGATCCGGTGAGTACACGTGTTGCTTCACGGCGGAACCTCCGCTTAGAAGCCTCGTGGTGTTCACGCTAGTGTCGTACTTCGTCTTCTTTGTTGTCTTGATACTGGCACTGTCGCTATTATCAGAGAGTTCTCTTGACCGTGTTTCCGGTGAGTCGGTGATTGCATTTGATCGCCCAGGGGAAGAGAAGAAGAAGCGACGGGATGCGAAAGCGGCGGATAATTCCGGAGAAATGTCTTGGCTCTCGGATTCGTGTGATGACGTGACGGAAGAGGAGAAGGTGGTGGCGGTGGATGAGGAAGGTAAGTCAACGACACGGTGGTGGTAGTTGTTGTGGTCGTTGTGGTAGAGTAGGTTGAAGTTGTTGATGAGAACTATAGATGGACGGCTGGGATCGTCGTCCTCAGCGGCGGCGGCCGATGGAGGAAGACAAGGCGAAGAGTAGCATTTGGTGAGATTTGACGGGAAGCAAAGATGGAGGCTCTTCCACATGATCTTTGGCATTTTTTGAGAGAGGACTTGAGAGAGTATAAATGTAGCAATTGGATTTGTTGGCTTATTTTGTTGCATATATATATATCCACAGTGTCTCATTATGATAGTAAAAGGGTAGTTATGTAATCTATAAATCTCATTTATTAATTAGTGGAATTAATAAAAAAATCCCTCTTTTTTATTTATTAATGGAGTTACTATTGATGCTCTCATTTTCAAGAATGGTAATGCAGCTACCAAGACTCTGAATGTTGACCATGTTCACCAATCACCACCACATGCACTTGTGTTACGAGTTGCAAAACGTACTAACTGTACTTGTTATGTTATTAGCTACAGTTATTAAGATCGTTAGTTTACATCTGTATTGATGAAAAGCTAACCAAGTAGATTCAGAAAAAGCAATGTGGAAACATATATACACTAAAATGGTATGTACGTTCGAGTGAATGTGAAGGTCAGATATTACTTCTTTCTCTTTCTTTTGGTTTTATACTTTCCAGTTTTGTTTCGATTTACTTTTCTTTCTTGACTCTGACATACAAAGCTGCATTTTAACATGGGGATGTATTTCTTTATCGTGAATTGTTTATTTATTTATTTTGGTTTATTCATATGGGATGAACATATATCATATAGAGTTCTGAAATTTGCAAAACATGAAGAGTGATCGTCCATGTAAATTACAAGAAAAAAAAAAACTCACGGTGAGGAAAATTCACCCACCACCTAAATAGGTCCACTCATCATGATGTAAATTCCAAAAGATGTTAGTTCAAGTACGAGTACCCCTCTTGTGTGGTCCGGTCGATAAGGCCAAGTCGAGTTAACACTGGTCCAGCCAATCAGATCAATGGGGTCGCTTTTTTTTTTTTATGGAAAAACATTCAAAATATGTTTAGCCAACATATATGTGATTATCAGTTAAGCATCTGCCCATTTTTAATTAAAGATCACTGGATCAAGTGACAATGGCTAAAACTACTTTACAAGTGAGGATCAGATTCATGTTTCAAAATTTCGGATAATTAAAGATAATTTTAGTGATCTATAGATTTTTTAGGTTCTCTAAATGGATAATTATAATATACGTATATACATTTGGACTTATACATTTATCCATTGACATATATCAATTTCCTATACTATATTTGCGAAGTGATTTTGTCACATGTCCTCTCTACAATCAATTTTACAAAACAAATATGACATGTGACTACTGAAATTGATGACATGGCTTCGGGGAAAATATGATATGTATAATTTCATTTAATGTTGATTTATATTTTTGGTAAATTTATTAGAATATGGTAATAATTCATATATTACATTTAATATTGATATTTCTTTTTAGTAAACTTTTTTTAAATATGGTAATAGCTCATACATCATCTATAAAATAAATATATTCATATATAACATTTCAAATTTTGAAATATTATTATTTTTGTATAATTATACAATTTGTATTACTAAAGCTTTCAAAAATTTCTACAATTTTTTAAAAATTTAAATATCTAATCGTAAGATTATTAGTTTTTTATATACAAATTTTATAAATATTGTTTATGCTAATTTTTTGATAATTATACAATGTTATATCATTTTTATTAGTTTTATACAAATTGATTTAATATATATCAAATCTATATTAAATATTAGTAAGAAAATAGTAAAATCTATAATATTTAATGAAATTTATTTTTAAATATAAGTTAGATTTAAAAAATTTCTTACTGCAGGAAAACACCTAGTATTACATAAAGTCTCAAACAAATCATTCTTTTTTCTTTCTTTTTTTTGAACAAGGAAACAAATCATTCTAAGAAAATCAGAATGGTTTACATGTTTAAATCGAATGACTTGACAAGCTGAGCCGAAACACACATCCTAGCTATAATATCTTGGGGAAGATGGACCGGTGGTACCACTGTGTGTAGTTATCCTGCACCAGAAAAGATTCGAACTCATCTTTCCATCGGATAAAATTCAGTTTATGTGGGGCGCAAAATATAGCTATCATATTTGTTGTTACATAAGCTACTCAAGATCCGTTCAAATAACAACCACAAAACCGACTTGAGTAATGGATTTATGAAAAGATTGGTAATTTAATGGTAAGTTGTAGAATGTTTGTGATGCCTTAAGACACCTTCATGTCCATGTCATGTTGGTTTATCGACAACAACTTTGACCCACAAATTGATGTGCTTAGACTGGAATTTTGAGACAAGTTTTCTATATTTTGAGTTTTTTTGGATAATCGGTTTGCTAAACCGTATAGAAATTGCAAATGACCGATGCGGTTCAGCTCAGCTCATCGGACCAAGACACTGATTCCATGGGTGGGTTAGTGACAAGGCCGATCAATCTACAGTTAGACAGACATGACATACTTAAGTTTGATTTAGTCTTAACCCGGTTCTGGTTAGCATTTCATATGAGTGGACCAAGACTAAACCCTGGTTTTCTTGGATTCAGCACCAAAAATAAATAAATATCCGGAGTTATGAATGTATGGTTGTTCTTTGTTAAGTCTCCCTCTCTCTCTCTCTCTTTGGTGTTGTTATATGGACATGGTAACTAGTAGACAAGAAAAGATCATTAATGCGATACATCCAACATTCAAAGCACATGAAGGGTGAGTTGTCAGAAGTAAACATCAAAGCCTAGACAGCATAGAGACTCAAGATTGTTCCAAAACACTCCAGCTAAGAAACGAGAACAGCAACGTTTTTCTTTACATATGCAGCTTTAATTATCCTGCTTTGAACAAGCTGATTATTTTTTATTTTCATTAATTACTCATACCACAAAGTTCCCGGTTCAAGACTCAGATCGACTTGCTACCTCTAATCCGTTTCCTACAAAAAGAAAATTGAGAGTAGAATAATCTGTAAGTTAAAACATACATGAATAAACATCCCAACAAAGTTGCATGCAATTCTTGTATATTAATGGATTCAATGCCTTTGCTCTGAATATTAAAAAGAGGAAAAAAATTGTTTGGGAGTAGTAGTAATTAGTATTAAGCATGGATTATGAGCAAAAGGAGATAAAATTACCATCAGGATCAAAGAAGAAAACTTGCTTGACTTTTCCATCAGGAAGAGACTTCTGGAAAGTGTCTATCCCTTTCTCCTAACACCATTCAACGACAGAGAGAAGATCAATGAAAACCTCAACTAAAATCAGTACTGAAACCATTACAGAGTAAGAATTAACTATTTCAGCGCCAGTTAGAAAATTCAATACCAAACCATATGATATTGTACAATGAAAGCTCTCATGTAAAGAAGGAAGACCTTGAGAGAACGAAGGAAGGAGTCGAAGTTGGAGACGGAGAAGCAGATATGGTGGCCCATAGGGAGATGGCTAGGATCTCGAACGGCCGAGGTGGCGCTGTAAGGACCTTCAGGGAGGTTTGTTGAAGTGTTTCTCTGGATGATGTGCATCGCAAAAGCACCTGGTAAGTTTAGCCATATCACCTTCAAGTCTCCAAAATCAGGGCTTTCGATCTCCTCAAACCCAAATACCTACAAAACGATGATGTATATGATCAAAGAAGAAACATTAACTTGATCAAATCCTATAGATTCTACTGCAGATGGGTAACAATCAACAAACAAACACAGCAGAAAAATTCTAGAAGAGATAACAAAGAGAAGGCTGATTAGGTGATTTGATTACCTCTTTGTAGAACTGGGCGAGGCGTGTGACGTCGGATGATTCTCTCGCGATATGGCCTAGAGTCGCCATGTATCTTTGGTTCTATGAACAGAGCTAAATAAGCACACAACACAAACTTATTGACTAATTAAATAAGATCAGTGATAGTAGGCAGTCCATCCCCAGTCATCATTTTTATTGGTTACGTGGCGTCGAACCGACATAACACATATTGAATTAACACCACCGTTGAACCGGTCGGTTTAAAGATGCATTTAGCTAAAGCTTAGATAAAATGTACTTAATCCGTTTCACAGAGAGTATCACTTAGACACTTTTCACACATATTAAAGAACTAGTATTTATGTTTTCATTAATATCACATATCTAACCAATAGTATTTTAGATAAATCAATTTATTTATAAAATCAATGTTTTTTACAATTAATTTTGAGCTGAAAATTTGTATAAATTGCATTAGTATTGTAGAATGACACTCTTTGTGAAACAAGAAAAATGAGCTAAAATGATACTTAATATGAAACAGAAGGAGCATAAAAAGTGTGATTTTTGAAACTTTTCACACGAATTAACAGAATTATTGAAATATGTTCTAATTAATTATATACTTAGTTTTTTTTGTCAAATATTAATTATAGTTAGTTAATAATGCTATAAATTAAATTATTTATAAGATCATGCAATTTATAATTAATATTAAACTACAAAAATAAGTATTAATTACATCAAAATTCTAAAATAACATTTTTTGTATAACAAAATAAAACTTTAAATGATATTTTTTTATAAAACGTAAGAATTATCTAATTGAAATGAATTTTTTAAAATAATAATGTCAAAAATTCATAGTTTATAGATCTTTTTCCTATAATTTTTTAAAATCTTTAGTATTTAAAATCTAACCAATACTAATTGGAATCTTAATAGTATATACCGGTTAGACACCCGGTCCGATTCCAAACCGATTTCCCGTACTCCACCCCTTCTCTCATATGTTCAATCGCACTCCCATCTCTCAGATCAGAGACGTCCAATTCAACTCTTCAGTGAACTAATTCCAGCGAAAATTCTCCGCTACGTCCGCCGAGCCCATCGATCGGCTAAAGATTTGACATGGAAGGGAACTCTGGCGGAGGAGCGGCCACGGGAGGAGGAGGGGGAGGGAGCGATGTGGAGTTGGTGAGCAAGACGTTGCAAGTGGAGCACAAGCTGTTCTATTTCGATCTCAAGGAGAATCCTCGCGGAAGGTACCTCAAGATATCTGAGAAGACGTCGGCGACAAGGTCAACCATCATCGTTCCTTCTTCAGGCATACCCTGGTTCCTCGATCTCTTCAATTACTACGTCAATTCCGAGGAGCATGAGCTTTTCAGCAAAGAGTTACAGCTCGATTCCAAGGTTTCGTTAACTCTCCATCTCTTTTTTTTTAGCACTAACGGGCGTTGACTTTTTTGAGTTCTGTGTGGTTTTAGGTGTTTTACTTTGACATCGGTGATAACAGGAGGGGGAGGTTCTTGAAGGTATCGATTTGTCTTTTTTTCCGACAGGAGTCTAAGCTCATGTTTTTCAGATTGGATTGTTGTCTGAATTTGAAGTCTAGGAATGTTCTTTTTAATAGTTTGAGATCTTTGATAGGAAAGATATCGGTTTCTCGTTTTCCGACAGCAAGTCTTTAAACTCATGTTTGTCTGATTGGCTTGTTGTCTGAATTTTGAAGTTTAGGAATGTTCTTTTTTGATAGCTTCAGATTTTTGAAAGAAAGGTATCGGTTTCTCCGTTTTCCGACAGCAAGTCTTTAAGCTCATGTTTGTCTGATTGGATTGTTGTCTGAATCTGAAGTTTAATAATGTTCTTTTCATATTGGTTATCAGATTTGATATGGGTTTGATCTGGTTTAGGTGTCAGAAGCATCTGTTAGTAGAAACCGAAGCACCATTATTGTTCCCGCTGGAAGCTCCCCTGATGAAGGGTGGGCAGCTTTCAGGAACATATTGGCTGAGATACATGAAGCATCAGGGCTTTTCACGATGCCAAATCAGGTTAGGATACTCTCTAAAACATGTTAACTAATAAGCTCTCTGTTTTCTCGGGTCTCATTCTGATTTTCTCTGGAAAACAGAAACCTTCTGATGGACAGGAACACCTGGTTGGACTTTCTGATGATGTTGGCGCGGGATTTATACCTGGCCATGGTAACCAACCGGCATCTTCTTCTTCAGAGCTTACTGTGGATCGAGCTACTGACTTGCCTGGCCAGGATGAAACCGGATTGACGGGTGTTTCTAAAGTAATCAGAGCTGATCAGAAACGGTTCTTCTTTGATCTTGGGAACAACAACAGGGGCCATTTCCTCAGGATCTCCGAGGTAATCTTCTTGGAAGAAACTATCTTTTTTTTTTGCTGTTGTTTAGACTCTTGAGAGCTTTGTTTTTAATAATGCATGAAAATATAGGTGGCGGGTTCTGACAGGTCGTCGATCATTCTACCGTTATCTGGTCTAAGGCAGTTTCATGAAGTGATTGGTCACTTTGTGGAGATCACCAAAGATAAGATTGATGGGATGACAGGTGCAAATGTCAGGACTATTGATCCTCCTCATAGATGAGCACTTGATTCTTCTAGGGGATGGGGGAATTAAATGGAATCCATTCCAAATTTTCAATCCTCTTGAATCTCAGCGACTTCCCTAGTAGCTGTCTGATCACCTGTGTGCAATAGTTTCAAGTAATTTATCTCCCCATTCACATCATCTAAAAATAATTCAGCAGGATCATCATTTGGCTTTAGTAGCAGATTAAAAAAAGTTTGGAGTCTGCAACTGGAAATAAGCTGAAGCCATCTACCATTTGCATCTATCCCTCCCTCTCTCCTTCCCCCCACTCTTCCCATTTGGTTATGTTTTGTTTTAACTTGTTTTTTTGTTATCAGTTTGGGTCATTGGTTGTATATCTGTTGACAGCTTTGCATTTCAGTTGTAAAAGAACATTGGGTTTGGGCTAATGCCAGTGTGTAATAATAATCAATAAATAATTGATGTCCCATATGGGTTGAGCAAAGTCTGAATATGAGAATTTGTAGAGGGAACAAACAGCTTCAGACAAGAAGAGCGTGGGAGAGTTTTGAGTTTAAACTGTCAAAAGCAGAGACAAATAAAACCAGGTGGTGGAAACGCTGTCTTTACCAAGAGATTTAAAATTTGAATCATAAAAATACAATTTATTATTAATTGTAAAGATTAATCCTCAACATATATAAAATCGATAATACTAGTTAGTGCAGTACAAATAAAATCGTTAAGCATGAATCTAATCAAATAGGTAATATTAATCACTTATTTAATAATTTTCATAATTTATAGTTATAAAATACAAATAAATTAGTATAAAAAAAATTAAAGTAGGTGATTTTTTATATATATCCTCTTCGATAAACCACCACAATCCTCTGAAACCCTAACCTGTACAATAGCCGCCTTGTCTAGAAACATCTTTTCGACCTGTATTGATTTCAAGGTTCGTAACAGCCGACTTATCCTCCTTTCATCCTCTCTCTCTCTCTCTCTCTATAAATATCTGGTCTGATTCATGTTTTTCTTGTAATAATCGACTGTAGAAATAATGAAACCGAATCAGATCTCGCTCTAGATCTGTTCACAATCATCAATCACCATCATGTCGCTGCTTCTAAAAGACGACTCGATCCAAATCCGCGAGGTATGGCACGACAACCTCGAATCAGAAATGGCTCTGATTCGCGACATCGTCGACGACTTCCCTTTCGTCGCGATGGACACGGAGTTCCCCGGTATCGTCTGCAGACCGGTCGGAACATTCAAAACCAACACCGAGTACCACTACGAGACACTGAGAACGAACGTCAACTTGCTCAAGATGATCCAGCTCGGTCTCACCTTCTCCGACGAGAGAGGAAACCTCCCGACCTGCGGTCCCGACGACAAGAAGTACTGCATCTGGCAGTTCAACTTCCGCGAGTTCGATCTCTCCTCCGACATCTTCGCACACGACTCCATCGAGCTTCTCCGCCAGTCGGGGATCGATTTCGATAATAATAAACGAAACGGCGTCGATTCGAGGCGATTCGCGGAGCTTCTGATGTCTTCGGGGATTGTGTTGAATGAGAATGTTCACTGGGTTACGTTCCACAGCGGGTACGATTTCGGTTACTTGTTGAAGCTGTTGACGTGTCAGGATCTGCCGGAGACTCAAGTGGGATTCTTTGAGATGATCAGAGTTTATTTCCCGAGGGTTTACGACATTAAGCACTTGATGAAGTTCTGTAATAGTCTCCACGGTGGTCTGAACAAGTTGGCGGAGCTGCTTGAGGTTGAGCGAGTTGGGATTTGTCACCAGGCGGGGTCCGATAGTTTGTTAACTTCGTGTACATTCAGGAAGCTGCAGGAGAATTTCTTCATTGGTTCCATGGAGAAGTACTCTGGTGTTTTGTATGGGTTAGGTGTTGAAAATGTTCAGAGTGTTCACTGAAATAAAAGGAAATAATTCTTGTTTGTTAAAATTAAAGGTTTTGTTTAGATTCATGTTGATGGGTTTATGTTCTTTTCACGTCACAGATTAGGTGTTTAGAAGTAGCTAGATGATATTCCAACACTCTTCTTATAACAGTTTATGTTCTTTATTTAGATGGTTTCGTTTCTTACATCACATTACAGAAATTAAGTTTGTTTCATTGAGGGATCTATCTACAAGAATTGGAATCCAAATAGTTTATATGATCATTAAGCAGAATACGAATGACACAATATGCTTTCAAAATTAGTTGAAAGTCTTTTAGAAATAAACATGACAAATTTCTTTACATAATCTTTTTTTTAGTTTATTTTCACAAAAATAAATCTTCAAAGAAAAAAATGATTAATTTTTTTATTATGAAAAATGTTAACTAATCTAAAACTTAGGGTTTATATTTAAGCCGCTAGGTTTTAGGGATGAATTCAAATTTTTAAAAATAAAAAATAAATATTAAAATTTTTAAAATAAAAAAAAATTTATTTTGGTCATTTTATTTTGGGATTTTTGCAAGATTGACTAAAAACTCAAAGTCAAAACCTAAAACTAACCCATGCTTTTCTTGGATTTTTCTTTTGTCCTATTCACCCTACAAGTTCATGATATTCACGAAAATGCCATCAATTTTTTTTCTATTTTTTTTTTCCGAAAATGACATTTTTACTCTCTCACCCTCATCATCTTCAAGTAATTACAAGATTTCCATTGTCATCAATACCCCAACCACCATGAACAACCATTTTGAAGCTCTTAATGCACCTAAAATCGATTTCCACTCTCTCTTTCTCACTTGTTATGAACTAAAAACAACATCTCTTTCACTTTGCCTTCATATTCATCCAAAAAACTCAAGCTTTTGGTTCAAAATTTTTTATGGTTTATAGAGCCATTCAAGCATACTATTCTTGGTGGGTTACTTTCGTTTGAGATTCTGGGTGGTTGGAGAAGACTATGTGTGTTAAGGAAGTCATCTCACTAGTTTAAGGTATGAAATTGAAATTTTTTCCAGATCTGTTTGCGTAGAAGACTTACCCGTAAGTAATCTGGCTGTAGAGGACTTACGGGTAAGTCTTCTGGTCAAACGGACGACTTACTTTTAAGTCGTCATCTTTGTTTGTTAAAAAAAAATCTAGAGAATACCCTAGACGACTTACTGATAAGTCGTCTAGGATAAATGAGTTAGTTTTGCATTTGACCGAATTGTGTCAGATATTTGACTTTTCCTAGACGACTTACGAGTAAGTCGTCTCCGGGAAAACAAAAATTTCAATATTTTATTAAATCTGGACGACTTATCTGTACGTCGTCTAGGTTACTTTTGCAATTGGAAAATAAAACTTAAATATTTAACTTTTCCCAGACGACTTACGCGGATGTCGTCAAGTAAGACGACTTACCTGAAAGTCGTCCAGGATAAGCCAAGTCGTCCAGATTTATTTCCTAACCTTGCTTATCTCGGACGACTTTCTTGTACGTCGTCTGCCTGGACGGCTTTCAGGTAAGTCGTCTGGGTAAAGTTAAATATATAA
>NC_027751.1:10987489-10988247 GCF_000695525.1 Brassica oleracea var. oleracea
AGACTACTTATAGTTAAGTCGTCCAACATTCCAGACGACTTAACTGTAAGTCTTCTGCGCAGAAATACAAAATAGGGATCAAGTTCAAATACACACATCAGCCTAATCTACCATACAAAATAATCTAAAGTGGCTTGTTTATCACCCGTCATACGTACCCAGGATGTCATCCATGTCATTGTTTTCGAACTCATGCACGTCAATCGTCCAGGGTTTTTTCTTCCAGAAGATCTTCAAGTTAGTCGTCCAGTGATTAATCTTCGTTAGCAAAGTCTTTTTTACTAAACTCTATCCCAAGAGTATGACATTCAATGTACTTTAGAGTGTACATGCCACAATTACCAGCTCGGGCCGGAGGTATATTGGTCGGTCTCTCATATGTGAATGGCTCCAGGCTGTATTGGGCACGTACTTCGTCTAAGGAAGCGTACTCAACAAGCAGATAAGGGACCATGTAGAGAAAAGGCTCCATTACTACATCGAGTTCTTCTGGGGAGATACTGGAACAAATGCTGTCAAAGACGACTATGTGCCTCTTAGGGATCGATATCCACATAGCAATCCAATGACTGTTGGCGAAGTTTACTGGCGCATAGATATCATCAATATCCATCCCCCAAACCTTGTTCGAGTGGCAAAATGATGGTATAGTGCATGCATAAAAATTCCACGCCCCACCAGAGAGTCTTCTTCCTAAACCATTGTGATCGGGCTTCGAGTACTTAAAATCCTTGAAGTTGAATCTCCATTGCTGAGCC
>NC_027751.1:10988293-10988695 GCF_000695525.1 Brassica oleracea var. oleracea
GTCGTACCTCTTCCTCAGCACATTAATCCAAGCATCAATATGCTGCATATAAAATAGAGTACAAGTCAGAAGATATCATACGACTTAGTGGTAAGTCTTCTACATAGACGACTTACCAGACGACTTACGACTTACCAGACGATTTACAAGTAAGTCGTAGACGAATTAAGTCATCTGATAAGTCGTCTACGTAGAAGACTTACCAGAAAACTTACAAGTAAGCCGTCTACGTCATAGCAGAAGACTTACACAGTCCTCCAGCCACTCTAGGGAGGTTCAGAGGATTTGATACCACCAAGTTGTACTTTTACGGGGTTTTTTATCGAGAGCTGTTCTATAATGACTGCAAACACAAAATGTTGAAAAGCAATCAGGTTTTATGGGAAAAGCAAGCTATTATGT
>NC_027751.1:10991702-11020142 GCF_000695525.1 Brassica oleracea var. oleracea
TAACCCTAAGAACACATACAATACTACAACATATGTTGGCAAAACCTAAACCAAAGAATATCATGACTCACTACTTTCACTCATCTATGTTGAAAACAATTAATTTTTGTTATATATTAATTTATATCTCTTAAAACATATGTTAATTACATGATTTCAATTTTCCACTTATCAAAATATTTTTTACAAAATTTTTAAATTATTTCTAAGTAAAACTAGTCCAGACGACTTACGGGGGTTAGAAAAGTAAAAAAAAATCGGTTTTTTTGTTTGTTCACAAGGGGTTGGTTGTAATTTCAATAGCCTTTTATGTTACTTTTGCATTTGATTCAAGTTTGGGTTAACCTTTGTGTTTGAAATCAAGTTGTGAGTCATATTTGGCAATTTTCCCTTTTATTTTTTGAAGATTATTTTTGTGACAAAAATTAAAAAAAAACTATTTAAAAAATTGTCCAATAAACATTATAGTTGGATTTTTGACATAAGCGGGCTGGAATTTAAATTGCTCGTGCTTAGATCTTCTATATGATTAAACTTCCCGCAGCAAGATAGAAAGAAAAAGACTGATCCGAGAAGGGAAAACTGCCTGTTACACAACCCATGCCATATACAATCCAAATAAATGATACATGCTAAATAGTATTTAACTTCACTTGATTATAATTTAAATAAACTATCTGAACTTTTTAAAATGTGTGTAAAACTATTTTAATTCTGACGGAAATATTATAGACATGACACTTTTTTTACCTAAACAACGAGACAAGTTAAACATGACACTTAAACAACTAGACTAAAGTAATCTTTTGAATTATAACATAAATGTAAATTTATATCATCAGTGGCTGAGGAATCCTACAGCCGTTGACGTTTTCATGTCCAAGCTCGATATCCGGAAGGTTGAGGTACTGCCTTTAATATTTTTCCAAAAACTCTCCGTTGAAAATGAACGTAGCAAACCCGATTACATCCGGTGGCTTGATGGACAACCGGAAAGCTCTGTTCTGACGGATCGAATGCTGATATGTTGCCTACTTGCCTCCCTAGATTGTAGATCTTGTCCATCTGCAAGTCGTGAGCGTGTTGGATGAGGTGTGAGAGAAGGAACCAAATCTTGGTTCTATAAAATAATTTAATTATATATTATAAATGTACATGATTTACCAAAAACTTTATATAAGAACATTGGTAAAAAACATATCAAAACATTTGCATCTTTAAAATGATACTATTATCTGGAAATTGATTTTGCTGATTTATCATGTTTTTCATAATTTTAGGTAATTTTGCTTATTTGTCATATTCTTAATAATTTTGAATAATGAGTCATCAATTAAAACTTATACTAATCAATTTAAATTTATACTATTATTTGAAACTTTATTTAATAATTTGAGATAATGATTATGATAGAATTCTAAATATTCTATTCAGTCCGATCTTTAGATACGTAATATACATTAATTAATTTGTAAGAGATTTTAATTAGTTGGAACTCTATCATATGTAAATAGTATATATTATATATGTGTTCATAATTTTATTATCGTTCTTTAGTCTTTTTCAAAAGGAATATGTACATATATATATATATATATAATGAGTTGGACGTAACTGTAATAATGAAAAATATTTAAGGTCTTAATAAAGATAACACGTATAACATGTATTGTAAAAATAATTAAATAAGTGGAAATCAGTGTTATAATATAATTTTAAGAATATATCTTCAAACAAAATTATGTATTATATGATATTAAATATTCTGCTTTAGACAATCTTTAAAATAATATTTTATAGAATATGTGGCTTACTGCTTTAATATGTATTACCTTATTTTAAATAACTAATTTACAGTTTATTATAGTGAAATAATATTATATTTTTTTATAGTTTACATAATTTTCATCTTCATCAGAATATGAGTTTGTAGTTGTAAGACAAACAAAATCATCTACGTCCTGAAGTTTCTTCAAATTATTTGAATTTATTGATATTTTTGATTAGAATCCTAATTTTATTAACATAATATTATGTTTAATATAAAGGCAAATAAATATGCCAATGTCTTGAGAATGTTTAGTGGGATCTCTTATATTATATTTCAGAATGTCTTGAAAATATTATTGATTAATAATTGTGTACATAACTAAACTTAATAATTAATCTTGGTTAAAATTTCTAAATAAATTTATATTATGTTTTCAAGTATTATAATAGAATATTTTCAAACTTAAATATTAGATATATATTACAACTCATATATAGTAGTCAGTTTCAAAAACAAAAACAAAAAATCATATGGTAGTTTCTCTTTATAATTTTTAGTTTTGTAATCTTACACATGTGTTAAGATGATTAATATAATGAAATTTATAAAATTTCATGTTATTCTTTTATTATTAACCAATCAAAATCTCTCTGTCGATTTTTTTTATCAATAAATTTAATTTTTTAAAATTATTCTAAATTCAAATATATACAAAACTTATTTACTTCAAGTGTATTTGAATAATATTATCCGGAAAGTAATCTAGTTCTAAATAATTTTATAATAACGGTTGCTTGAATAATAAAGATCGTAATGCTTATATTAATGATGTACCAATCAATGCTTTATAATGCTCTGGCATGTCATATGATATCATGGTGTATTGTGCAGTGTTTGATAAACTTATTATCATTTGAGGTAGGCCTGGGCATAACATCCGGAATCCAAAATCTGAACCGAACCCGAACCAAAAAATCTGACCCGTTATCCGACCCGAAATGTAAAAAATACTTGAACGGATCTTGTAGGGTGGTACAAAAAATATCCGAACCGGAAGTGTTATTAACTGAATCCGAACGAGTAACCCGAAAAATCTGAAATTAATAGTCAATATAAATATTTTGAAATATATATAAGTATTTTACTTATTAAATTCAATATTTGTGGTAATATGATATATAATAATAAATATTAAAATTTTAATAAATGATTTAAGTACACAATTAGTTATAAATAAGTATTTTATAATTTGTTCATTGAAATAAAAGTCTACTCTCTATAGGACAATACGTATTATTTACAAATAATGTGTTTTCATGCTTGATTTAACATTTTATTGTTATTTTTTTAGTTTTATGAGTGATAAATTAATTTTTATTTACCACCTGAATGCCAACGGCTACTTGAACTGGGTAATTTGAGGAACGATGAGCAGTGAAGAACGCGAGACGATTACTAAACCGAACTAATTGACCAGGTAAAGCCCATTGAAAAGGCCTAAACAGTAAAATCATTATAAACCCTACTATATATATAAAGTAAAAACTCGTTACTCAATTGTCGCATTCCTTGTACAAAACAACCTCCTCGTCTTCACAGCCTCTCTCTCTTTCAAAGGTTAGTCCCCCCTCCTCACTCTTTTTGTGTAGGAACTGATATTTTATATCTATGTGATCGTCGAGTTTCTTAATTTCAAGGTTCGTAGCAGCCGACTTATCCTCCTCTCATAATCTGTATATGGTATCTATTTGGTTGAAACTCGACTGATTCATGTTTTCTTGTTTAAATCGAAACAGGACCAGATCTTACTCTAGATCCGTTACCATTCATCATCATGACGATGTTTCTGCAAGGCGATTCGATTCAAATCCGCGAGGTGTGGAGCGACAATCTCGAAGCAGAAATGGCTCTGATTCGCGAAGTCGTCGACGACTTCCCTTACGTCTCGATGGACACCGAGTTCCCCGGAATCGTCTTTAGACCTTTCGAAAATATCAAAACCATCACCGAGTATCATTACAAAACGTTGAGAACTAACGTCAACTTGATGAAGATGATTCAGCTCGGTCTCACGTTCTCCAACGAGAGTGGAAACCTCCCGACTTGCGGTTCCGACAAGTACTGCATCTGGCAGTTCAATTTCTGCGATTTCGATCCCGTCTGCTCCATTTCCAACCAAGAATCCATCAAGCTCCTCCGTAATTCAGGGATCGATTTCAAGAAGAACTACGAAAAGGGGGTCCACTCGAAACGCTTCGCCGAGCTTCTGTTGACCTCTGGGGTCGTGCTGAACGAGAATGTTCAGTGGGTTACGTTTCACGGGGTGTACGATTTGGCTTACTTGCTCAAGGTATTGATTATCCAGGATCTACCGGAGAAGCCGAAGGGATTCGATGAGTTGATTAGGCTTTATTTCCCGAGGTTTTGTGACATTAAGCACTTGATGAAGTTCTGTATTGGTCTCAGTGGTGGTCTGAACAAGTTGGCGGAGCTGCTTGGAGTTGAGCGTCTGGGGATTTCTCACCAGGCGGGATCGGATAGCTTGTTAACGTCGCGTATATTCATGATTCTGCAGGATTCTTTCTTCAATGGTTCTGTGGAGAAGTATTCTGGTGTCTTGTTTGGGTTTTCTGTTGAGAATGATCACTGAAATGTTTATGTTTTGTATGAATGTTATTATATCCGTCTTTGTTCTGCTTGTCCGCGCAGAGTGTTGTTAATTTGGTTGGTGTGGAAAGTATATTTGTGGATTGTCTTTAGAGTGGTTGTATTCATGTGTAAGGAATAATATGTTGTTATGTACGACTGTGTTATATTTTCTTTTGTGGAACTGAGAATGGAAATTTGTATTTTCATGACATGTTTGTTACCATTGATTTTGTTAGCGTATGAAATTTTTGTCTGTGTCTTGACTTGGCATATGATCTAAATGGTGGAGTGATAAGCAACCACACGTACAATATTATTGCTTAACGGAACCGATACAATCTCAAGATCTCAGTCAAGACCTTGAGCCCTCAAATCCAGAGAACAACCTCTTTGAACTTACCTTCAAATGCAGAGACACTCCCTCTGATTTGCCTAACAATTCTCTCTCATCTTTCGATGCCTCTCAACAACAGTCATAGATCTTTATTTATGTACACTTAAAGCCCATTTAAAAGGCCCAAAACTGTAAAATCATTGTAAACCCTAGTCTATAAACTTATTACTCAATCCTCGTCGTGGTCGTAGTCTCTCTAACTCTCTTAAGGTTAGTCACTCACTCTTTTGTACGAATTGAATCTGTTATCTGTGTATGTTATCGTCGAGCATTCTTATTCCTCCGACGACTTTGCTTATTGAAGAATCCGAATCTGCTTTGGTTTTGTTTGCAGATTCAAAAGGACTTTTGCTTTTCTTCGTAAAGTCACCATGTCTGGGTAAGCTTCTCTTTGGATATAGCTATGTTGGATGTTACCACATTTCGTTAAAGGTCTCGTGAATCGGTAACTGATACTGAAATTTAGGTTTTATAGTTCATTTTTAGTTGGTTTATTACACCATATTCTGTTTTGTTCATTTAGGTTTCACCTAGGAAGAATCAGTAGTTGTAACTTGTAATGTATTATGTAAGCGTACGAGCTCGGTTTGGATAATTTGGTTTTGGGTTAATTCGATTCACACTAAAGCTTGCCAAATTAAACCGAAAAGACTTGATCCGGTTCGACAATAGGTTAGTTCGTTTATCTAAAATTCTACTGAATTGGATCCAAACTTTTCAATTTTCAGTTCGATTCTAGTTTAAATTTGGTTTAAATTGGGTTAGTTTGGTTCAAAGTTTGGATATGATTTCGGTTTGGAATAAATCAGTATGATTTGATTATAATTTTTTTAATTAATAATGTAAAAGCAGAACTAACCGATAACGATTTGTTTTTTGTTAAAAAATCTGCCTGATTGAATAGAACTCTTAACCAAACTTGATCCAAAAACCAAAATTTTTGGTTCGATTCGGTTACTTTCCGCAAGCCTATGCGTGTGGTCTAGTCTTACTGTCTCTTCTCTTTTACTTCAGGGAAGAAGCTGCTCCTGCTGTTGTTCCTCCAACTGCTGAGCCAGCTGCAATTCCAGAGGATATGGATCTGTTGACTGCATTGGAGCTGACTCTAAGGAAAGCCCGTGCTCACGGTGGTGTGACTCGTGGTCTCCATGAAAGCGCCAAGCTTATCGAGAAGCGTGTTGCTCAGCTCTGTGTCTTGGCTGAAGACTGCAACCAGCCCGATTACGTCAAGCTTGTCAAAGCTCTATGCGCTGATCACAACATCAACTTGCTTACTGTTCCAAGTGCCAAAACCCTCGGTGAATGGGCTGGTGTAAGTAGTCTTTAGTTTCGTCAAACTCTAGATGTAAATGAGACTTTTCATATTAATAATCTTGAATGTGGTTGCTTGCAGCTTTGCAAGATTGATTCAGAGGGTAATGCAAGGAAGGTTGTTGGATGCTCGTGCCTTGTGGTCAAGGTAAAGAGTCTTTTTTTTTTTTTTAACTCTTATCTTGATCGTATAATGTGTTTGACTTGTGTCTGGGTATTTATTCGTGCTGCTGTGTGTTTACTCTTACAGGATTACGGTGAGGAGACAACTGCACTCAACATCGTCAAGAAGCATATTGAATCTAACTAAAATCAGCAAAGTCAAGATTTCAGATGCTATTTCCTCTTGTTTTCTTTGTTTTTTTTTGTTATTCAATACTTGTTTAGTGGATATGTCTTGAGATATGTTTGGGGCAATAACATTTTGATGTTATCTAGCTCATATTTACTAATACTCAACCTTTTCACTCATCAGAAGGTTTTCTTATCTGCTCCCAAGGGGAAAAATTATGCGTTTCAGTAAACTCTGATTTTGACACATGGTTGAATCGTCAGTCAGATGATCAAGAACCAAGCCATGATAGACCGTAAATCCAAATCGTTTAACCAAGAACATCGTAATGACACAGTTGCAACATAACGGCAGCCTAGTTGCCTTAATCGTTGGGAATGAATACAGCGCTCGCCGCTCAATCTTTAGCCAACAAAATCAAACATATACTTGGGTGCAATGAGTAGAAGTACCAATTTTTGAGTAACGCATAATGAACATCCTCGATGATGAATGTTGGCAATATAGACAATGTCTCAATGAATAAACGAGGATTGTTCCAAATGAGTAGCTAATGGTCCCCTTCGAAAAGTACTAAAATAGAAATCAGAAAGTGGTAATCGTCATAATTCTTCTGATTCGACGGTAGATACCGTCGGCTACCCCTTTACTAAAAGTTGACAGTAACGGCTGAATAGAAATTTTTTTTTTGAGAGCGGTTCAATAGAAGTTTTAATTGATGTCTTACTGCAGTACTTGACTTCCAAGATCCATAAAATAAGGTCTCATTTAGACATATTATTACACTGATCACCATACAAAAAATTAAAACCAACATATCATGGTTTTACGTATTTTATTTAGCTTTACATTTTTCAAATTTTATTATTTATAGTTTAAATACTTGAAGGAACCTACAAGGTAAGAAAAAAAAAAGCATAGTAATATAAAAGGAAATTTTCTATACGAAATCTATATTTTTAGTGTTGTTAAGATATAAATAATAAATAAATAGTACATTAATGTATATTTTAATGTTAATATATAGTAGCATCTAAATTAATAATACTTATTTCCAAAATTTAACAAATTATAATAACTTTATATATTATATGTTCACGTTGAATTGAATATGTCTAAATATATATATTTTTATAAAAGTTAAAATCTTTAATAGATAAAATTCAACCAACCATAAGCATTCGTACCATCACAATTTGTCTAACCATTGACTTTAAAAAAACCATTACGTTAATCTTAATGGTTAGCCTAAGTTTTTGCAGCTAAATACTGGAGGGAACAATTTAATTGGTTCAAATTTGTTTTCTATGCAAGGCCTTAATAACTATCTATTTTTTTCCTTAATGTTTCTGATTTTCACAATATGTATTGTATTATCTTAATTAGATATCGAATTATATGTATACTATATAAAGATGTAATAATCATAAATAAATAGATAAATATTTGTATTTATATATATAGTTTTTATTAAAACACCAACATAGTATAGAACTAACATGTAATTAAATTGTAATTTTATTAAATATTGTTTTGATCATTACTTACATATTAGAGTATCTTAATTGGCTGGAGGAAGAAGTAACAACCGTGACAACAAGTATGGAACTTGCGTTGTCATGTCACAACTATGGTACTGGCGAGGAAGACTGAATCAAGTATGTTGAATCAAATCCAGAATTATGTTATAAACTTAATTTGTTGAGATTACTATTATATTAAAGTAGTTTTTTCTTCTTCTTTGTAAATGAACAACATTTTGGTTACATGACAACCGTTGTAACTGAATACACATAACCAAAGGTATACATCATCTTCCTTAATTAGATTTCATCTCTATGTCAATGTCTGGATCATCCTTATTACCAACATTGTCTGGAGAATCTTTTGGCAAAAGACCAAGCAGAGGCAGAGGGAGCAACGAGCTAAGATTGCACAAGATAATAAGCGTCGACAGGTTATCAAAACTGTCTCTTGTGATGCCGAACACTTGAGTCAGCCCTGCCCCCATAAGTCCCCCAAGAACACTGCCTCCATTGGAGATTGACATGAGCGTAGCAAAGAGCGTTGCTTCCATTCCTTCCGGACACAACCTCGCCGCTAACACGAGAACCGGCATGAAAGAGGCCTGTGCAAGAACTGTTAGGATCAGAGAGTCTCCTATTGCAAACCACTCGTCGCTTATCCCCAGCTGCCTGTTAAAACCAGTCACGAGGAGAACCTGCAAAGACATAAGATTAGTGACTAATATAGAAGAAACGGTTCTTCATCTAAAGAGACTAACCTGAGTCATCCCAAGACCTGTTCCGAAAACGGTTGTGACGAGGAAGATTTTTCTCAAAGGAACGGTTTTGAGGAAGCCATTGTACAGTCCTACTCCAAGCAACGAAGCAATTGAGGTCACAAGTTTAACTCTTCCTAGAAACTCCGGAGTAAAGCCAAGCTTGTTCGTTCTGAGGTCACAATGTTTAGCATTAGCTAGCAACTTAAGTAACTACTATCATCTCAGTGGGAAGAGAGAAACATACGTGAAGTAAAACATTGCGGAATCAGAGTGTGGCGTGGCTTGCCATAAGAAGATAAACAAGGTTGGGAGGAAAACATTAGGTTGCTTAATGGCACTCCACAGCTGAATCATGTTCTGCTTTGAGGTCTGAAGAAAGCCGGGATTGGCCAAGGCTATGTTCTCTTTCTGCCCTGACCCTGGCATTGGTCTGACCACACGTTGTTCGTTGACGAGAACGGCAACTGCTGAAGTTATCAAAGGTAGTAAAGCTGTCACCCCGAATACAAACCTGAGGTGTAACAGCTTTTCGAATGCCACCAAGTTAGTTATCTACGACACGTGGCAGAGAAAAAAAGGGAAAGCTTCTTTTCAAGGGACTGTACCTCACACCATACGACTCCACGAGAGAGCCGCTAAAGTAGGAACTCACGATTCCACCAAAGGCTGAGGATCCCCAGCATAAGGACTGCAGAGATCCCGACACGCTTTGTGACTCGCCACGAGCACGTTCAACAACCATTGAGTCTACTACCTGTAATAACTCAAACAATTCAATATGATGAATTGTCTATCAACTAAACAATCTAATGGGTTAGAAAGCTTACAACATCAGAAAAGGCGACAGAGAGGGAACCAAGAAGTATACAAGAAGCAGCACTATATTTACTGTCAACAAAACCAGCCATCAAGCTCCAAGAAAATGCACCAAGTAGTCCTGAGAGAACTAGATATGATCTCCTCCGGTAGCCAAATAGTGGCACAGAGTCACTGCAAAACAAAACAAGTAACTTAGAACTTTACTACTGGTCACAAGTAGAGAGGTGATGAAGGAGGCATATACCTGATAAAACCGTAGAGAGGCTTAACAAGCCATGGCAACGAAGAAAGTCCCGTTATCACAGCTGTCTAAGTCAAAGAGATGTTACATTATTGTCAGCCTATAAAAAGACAATTGTTCGTGAAAGCATTTCAACAAGGACATATACCTCAGCAGGGTCAAGATGCAAGTCGTCTTTCAGATAGAAACTAACAGCGAGCCTAGCGAGTCCTAGAACACCTTGAACAAAATACACCATTGCTACAGCAAAATTGTCTGGCGATAACTCAACACCCAGAACTTTTTTTCTGCTACTAAAGTTTCTTCCTTTACGAGCCTGTCCTCTAACAGAACCATCTCTGACTCCTTCAACATCTGTATTCACACTATCTCCTTCAGCTACACCTATACACCACAACACATTTAGAGACAGAGAGACTAATCACAAGTTTGAATCTTTTCGAACCAATTCACTATCTTTCGATGAACCCAGTTCATTAATCATAAGAAAGTGTGAACATTTCGATGAACCCAGTTGATGGAACTTACTAATTCTGGAATCAAGAAGGAGACTTTCTTCTGAATCCCTTCTGCGAGGAAGCTCCGGGATCGAAACTGTGGAGGACATGTCTCTCCTATCCGGAGGAATCTTCCGGCGGTGGGATCGGGCGGTGATGGCGAGGCGTCTAGGGAGGAAGGTGAATGGGGAGAGTGTGATTTGAGAGGGTGAGATTGTTGGGATGGAGAAAAGATTGCGAGACGCCATTAAAAGTTAACTTTTGTTAAATTTAAGGCTTTTTTAATGAACACTCCTCCGTGTCTTTAGCTATTATCGAGTCTCCTTGCCCTCTGGATAATTCTTTTTTTTTTCCTCCATTTTATTCCTTAATATTTTCTGATTTTTTTTTTTCAGTTAACAACAATTTATTTGTGTTAAAGACATTATTGTAGGCAGTATAAAATATCTTAACATCAAATAAATAGATAAATACATAGAAAACGATAATAATTAAAAAAGAGAGAAAAAAAATAAATTTTTGTTGAGAAATTTTCAACAAAATATAACAAATTCTTATGACATTTTTTCTTGATTTTGTATTCTATTGTTGGAGTCTTACAAGTCCATGTCCAACTTTTACTAAACCAATTAATACGATAGTATCCACTTTAAATCCAACAATTAAAGTTTATATAGATTTTGTTTTTGAATTTTTATAAAAGATTTCCTATTGATCAGAATTGGACATCATATTACATATTACACATTATATATCTAAATTCCAATATGAAATTTTGTTTACATTCATAATACATATTTTATTTCAAATTTAAAGATAAAATTAAATTACAATGTATTTCATGATTGATGTTGTGTGCTTTGTGTAAATATCTATAAATGGCTAACATTCATATAAAACCATTAAAAATTACTATATTATTTGTTTTTTATTGGAAGTATGTTCTGTTTTATCAATCTTTTGAAGAAGAATATAAAAATATTTATCATATAAAAATCGTAAAAAATGACTAAATTGTTGATTAATTTTCCATTAAAAAAACTTACACTAACTATACAAAACAATGAATCGTCTGATTAGGAAAATGACCAAACATGTTACATGCTTTGCCATCACATTATGGGCATCCCACGAGAGGCAACCATCAATCATAGATTCATGGCCTTTATTGTTGAGTGCGTACTCGACAGCTCGAGCAACAATGAAACTTCTGCTTCTTTTTTCTTTGTTCTAGTGCTTCTTTTTATTTGTTACCGATTACCCTAGGAATCTGTCTTTTTTTATCACTTTTTTATCACACCCTACGAATTTGTCTTTTTTTTAATCACTTTTTTTCACACCCTAGGAATCTGTCTAGAACAACTGATGATATCATACTCCATCCATTTTATTCTAATTTTCGTAGTTTTAGACTTAGACACACATATTAAAAAAATATTTAATTTTATATATTTATTAAATAAAAACATCATTATCAATACACATACCCACATTTTAATAAATACAAAGATAGATTGAAATATAAAATCAATAAAATCTGCATTGAAATTATAAAACGACACTTATTTTGAAACTAAAATTTTACTCTAGAAAATAATTAAACTGAAACGGAGGGAATATTAGCTTAGGAATCTGTGAGAATTAATAAGAAGCCGAGAGAATATTTCCCTAAAGAACTTCACTGTCACATTAGTTTTGCATCGAACATTTATTTGATTTTTTTTCCAAAAAAGAAAACATGTTTGTTTGATAAATATGTTTATAGAATATAGACCATCGAAGATGCCAAAAAAAGAGAGTATAGACCATCAAATTTGTATTTTGCTGTGTTATGAAATAACATTGTACTAGGTTAAGACCCGCACAAAATATTATATAAATTAGTTTTACGTATTACATGTTCTTTTACATATTATTAAATAATACATATATATTGATAATTAAAAACTCAGTAAATAATTTTTTTTTTAGTTAACAACAATTTATTTGTGTTAAAGACATTATTGTAGGCAGTATAAAATATCTTAACATCAAATAAATAGATAAATAAATAGAAAACGATAATAATTAAAAAAGAGAGAAAAAAAGAAATTTTTGTTGAGAAATTTTCAACAAAATATAACAAATTCTTATGACATTTTTTCTTGATTTTGTATTCTATTGTTGGAGTCTTTCGAGTCCATGTCCAACTTTTACTAAACCAATTAATACGATAATATCCACTTTAAATCCGACAATTAAAGTTCATATAGATTTTGTTTTTGACTTTTTATAAAAGATTTCGTATTGATCAGAATTGGACATCATATTACATATTACACATTATATATCTAAATTCCAATATGAAATTTTGTTTACATTCATAATACATATTTTATTTCAAATTTAAAGATAAAATTAAATTACAATGTATTTCATGATTGATGTTGTGTGCTTTGTGTAAATATCTATAAATGGCTAACATTCATATAAAACCATTAAAAATTACTATATTATTTGTTTTTTTATTGGAAGTATGTTCTGTTTTATCAATCTTTTGAAGAAGAATATAAAAATATTATCATATAAAAATCTTAAAATACAATGTTTCAGTTAATTAATCTAATAAATACAAAGTCAATAGACATAATTTCCAAAAAGAACAAACTATTGCATAAGTAGGTACGTACACAATACATATTTATTTTATATTCTTATTTTCATCTATTTTTTCTCAAAAAAAAATCTCTTTAAAACAACCTCTGTTTGTTGAGTAATCTTTCTTTTTTTTTTTGACTAAATTGTTGATTAATTTTCCATTAAAAAAACTTACACTAACTATACAAAACAATGAATCGTCTGATTAGGAAAATGACCAAACATGTTACATGCTTTGCCATCACATTATGGGGATCCCACGAGAGGCAACCATCAATCATAGATCCATGGCCTTTATTGTTGAGTGCGTACTCGACAGCTCGAGCAACAATGAAACTTCTGCTTCTTTTTTCTTTGTTCTAGTGCTTCTTTTTATTTGTTACCGATTACCCTAGGAATCTGTCTTTTTTTATCACTTTTTTATCACACCCTACGAATTTGTCTTTTTTTTTTAATCACTTTTTATCACACCCTAAGAATCTGTCTAGACCAACTGATGATATCATACTCCATCCATTTTATTCAAATTGCAGTTGATTTAGACTTAGACACACATATTAAAAAATATTTAATTTTGTATATTTATTAAATAAAAATATCATTATCAATACACTTATCCACATTTTAATAAATACAAAGATAGATTGAAATATAAAATCAATAAAATCTGCATTGAAATTATAAAACGATACTTATTTTGAACTAAAATTTTACTTTACAAAGACAATTAAACTGAAACAGAGAAAATATTAGCTTAGGAATCTGTGAGAATTAATAAGAAGCCGAGAGAATATTTCCCTAAAGAACTTCACTGTCACATTAGTTTTGCATCGAACATTTATTTGATTTTTTTTTCCAGAAAAGAAAACATGTTTGTTTGATAAATATGTTTATAGAATATAGTCCATCGAAGATGCCAAAAAGAGAGTATAGACCATCGAATTTGTATTTTGCTGTGTTATGAAATAACATTGTACTAGGTTAAGAGCCGCGTTTTGCGCGGAATAAATATTATATAAATTAGTTTTACGTATTACATGTTCTTTTACATATTATTAAATAATACATATATATTGATAATTAAAAACTCAGTAAATATTACGTATATGATTAAATTGGTGCAAACACATAAATAAATTTTATTAATTCAAACAAACACTTTTTCTATTTTATATGATATAAAATTAAGTTTTAATGATATTAACATAGATATATATATATAGTACATTTTTAATATTGTTATCTGTTAAATAATATTTTATACTCATATTGTTTTTTGATCATTTGTATTTTCTGTAACAAAAATTTTGAATCACCGATAACAATTTTTTTTTTGTGGGATGTTTAATAGTTTTAGTCATTTATAATTTTAAAAACATTATGAAAAGTTTTAAAACTAAATATTAAATTGTCAATATTTGTTCAATTTTTTTATCAAACGAAAAATCAAAGCAACTTTCGAAATAAAAATACATATGTATTTTTATATTGTACATAATTTATTTTAAAAATATTAATATTTATTAAATGAGACTTCTTATTATATAATTTTGTAATCATTTATATCTTTTTATAACAAAAAATTTAAACCATGAAAAATTCAATGTGAGATTTTCGACAACTTTAGTCATTTATATTCTTTTTTAAAATTTCAAAATATAACATATACAGAAAAATCTAAATTCTTACTATATTAATGTGGTTGTTTAATTTATTTTAATATGTTAAAATTTAAAAAATGATAGAAAATAGACTAATTTCTATCAAATCTTTATTATTCAAAATCATTAATTTTCATATATACTTTAGCCAGATTTGGTAATTCCGTTATTTTTGTTTAAGGAAACAATGAATAACATTAATAATCAATTTATGATTAGTTTAATAAAAAGCTTATTATATATTTTGATGCACCAACATATTTCTCTAAGGATTCTAAGAATGATTGTGGTGATGACACGTGGCTATAGAAAATGTTATAATGCTTCTCTTTTAATATATATGAGATTAATAAAAAGCTTATTATATATTTTGATGAACCAACATATTTTTCTAAGGATTCTAAGAATGATTGTGGTGATTACACGTGGCTACAGAAAATGTTATAATGCTTCTCTTTTAATATATAGGAGATAATTTGCTATGCTGCTCTATTTTTCTTCTTATGTTGTTGTAACTTATTTGCTATTTTACACCAAAATTATGTACAAATTAGAGTACGTTCGTTTCTGTCTACCACTTCATAAACTAAAAACAAAGATTCAGCATCTTATAAGAATGCAAGTTAATATTGATTGTTAAAAGTTAAAAGTAGCGTAAAGGAAAAAAAAAAGAAAATACAATAACTATAGTGTACTGAGATGGTATGAGAAAAAAAAAAATTCTAGCAACGATTAGATGAAAGAAAATCTGTTAAACAAGATAGTTTTAAAATTTTAGAAGAAAAAAGTATTTTAACAAGCATAGATGGAATAAAAATAAAATTAGAAGAAAAAGTATTTTTAACAAGCATAGATGGAATAAAAATAAAATTTGTTAACGTTGGGTAAATTTTAGTTTCACAACATGTTGAGTCTTGCGTTGACTACTACCGACGACACAGCAGCACTTGGATTTTTTTTTTTGGAAGCAACACGGCAAGTTCCGAATCCTCATCTATGTTTTGTTTGGCAACCAAGTAAGTGTCAAAAGTCAAAGGTCAAAATTAACAACCAGCCATTCACAACATGAGTCACACGACACTTCATCTTCCGTCATGGCTTCATTCATTAAAACTGACTATATAATATAATATTACCACTAACTGTATTTTACTCGAAAGCAAGAAGCAATATTCGAGATTTTTGCTAAGCGCAGCGTGTATATAAAGATATCGCATTGACGTTACAATGTGATATCTCAAACAATCATTATCTTAAATGGAGATGGACTCAAACGAGACTCAACCAAAGGTGGTTGTTTCATCACCGGCGAGAAGAATATCACTCCGACAAATGACTCTCTCCGACGTTGACCACTACATGGTTTGGGCCACAGACGCTAAAGTCGCACAATTTTGCTCATGGGAGCCTTGCACGAGCCGAGAAGAAGCCATCACATACATAACTGATTCGGTCTTGACACACCCATGGCTCCGAGCCATCTGTTTAGAGGACGACCGTCCCATCGGCTACATCTTGATCATGGCGGTTGATGACATCAGGAAAGAGATCGGTTATGTGCTAGCTAGAAAGTATTGGGGAAAAGGGTTCGCTACGGAGGCGGTGAGGCTAGTGACGGCGGAGATATTCAAGGAAATGCCGGAGATCGAGAGGCTTGAGGCACTAGTAGACGTGGACAATATGGGATCTCAAAGGGTTCTTGAAAAAGTTGGTTTTACTAGAGAAGGTGTGATGAGGAATTTGATAATAATGAAAGGAAGTGTTAGAGATATGGTCATGTTTAGTTTCTTGCCTTCTGATCCGTTGAAGTAATTGATCAACAAAAATATCAGTTCAGATTATCTATAATGTTGGACTTTTTCTATGATTCATCTGTAAAACATGAAATAAAGTAATAAACTCTGTTACTGTGATGTATTAGTTGCCTTGTCAAAAGTTTCTACAAACTTGGCCTTTTCAGTACTTGTATATGCAGCGAATTTACATGATCAATTATAGAAACAACTGAAATTTACGGATATAGCCATAAACTTAATTAGATATGATGGTCACCTAATTACACATTGCTAGATAGAGAAGAGTTTATAAAGCAAACTATTAGCTGATAACAAACCATTTCTCTTGATGAGTGTACGGAGCCAATTCCATAATGTGTAGAAAATATCCATACAAATTCACACAAACCATTTCTCTTGATGAGTGTACGGAGCCAATTCCATAATGTGTATAATATATCCATAAAAATTCACACAAACCAGAAAACAGTCGTCTAGTAAGTCAAAAAGGTGACAAGTATACAAAACCAATAGAAAGAGTAAGAGACTAAGTTAAGGTCCCATGATCTTTATGATGAGAACTTTAAAATCCAAACGAGCTATGTTACAAAACGCCAAGTTTATCAGTGCCCTAATTAAAATGCTTCCATAAGCTTCGGGTCGACCTCCTTATGGTCTAGAAAGGTGGACAGATTAGTACTCTGAAACGCTTCCATCCCTTGGATTCTAACTTTTACGATAGTGTTTTTTTCGATGTTGTAATATATAACGCAGGAGGGGTGACCAAACACGATTTCATTACTATCAGTAACTCCAGCAAAGCGTAACACGTCTTTTCCAACCACATTTTTTAACACAGAAGGCAGTATGTATGTATGCTTCGACCATTCCAGCTTTTCAGAATCCCCTATGACCATCAACTCTATACTGTGAGTTCCACCAAGTTTAAACCTGTTAATCTTAACTGAACCTAATTTGCCATTGTAGTTAATCATAGATTGGTTAAATACTGCTTTCTTGAAAGTCGTGTCCAGTTCAATACAACTGAACTTCTCAGACATAACGTGAAAGCAAACTATTATAGAAGTTCGTGTACGATAATTTTTGGCTTTATAATACAAAACACCATTGATGCATATTCCTTTAAGCCAACAATAATGGGGTACGCAGCATTGTATTATTCTCCACTCAATTTTTTCAGTTCCTAGAGTCAGAAGTTGATGCTCGGTGATACAACGGTCGAAGTCATATCTCGAGGATAATACCTTGAATCGTTTATAAATGGGATCATACCCCAAAAAACTCATCGTTTCAAGCATGGTTCTCACCTCAACCATCCTCGTTTTCTTCACTTTGGGTAACGTTAATGTTTGTCCCGTGCTAGGATTACATATTATATGTACTATTGACATCTCTGATCTCTCTATAAACTCTTTATCTGTGAGACAGACCAGGCCGTGGACAGGACCACTAATTTCACAGTGATACTGATAACCACCAAAGGAGATACGGGAAAGATGCTTGACGGCTACAGGAGACGAGTTTTGAGGCTGAGGTGACGAGAGGAATAGGAACTTGCCTTTTTCTCTGTAGACGAACAATAGATGCGGGCGAGCTGAAGATCTGATGTTAAACAACTCCGTGAAATACGGAAGGCGAAGTGTGGAGGCCCAGAGCTTTGATACGCAACGACATCTCCCTATAGACTTCACTGCCTCGAGAGTATTTCGATTATGAGTTCAGTAGGGATCGTATTCGTATCTGAGTTTTCTCTTTCATCCAACAAGATCTTAGCTCGCGTATTGCGCTTAGATTTCATGGCTAAGACGACTGCAGTGAACCCTAGCTTTCCTCTGAGCTCCTAAGGTTCGAAAGATTTTAAAGAATATAAGTAAAAAGGGCTTTATTACGATATATTCAATATCGTATAGTTTCCTATATTCTTTGTTAAAGTTATGTATAGTTTCCTATTAGTTATAAGGAAACATGGATGTTAGACCATCATTGGAGTTGTATAAAGTCTCAGCTGTATAGCTTAATAAAATCAAGTCAGTTTGATATCCAATTCTATATGGTATCAGAGCTAAGATCATTCTAAATACAAAATATCCATCGTTCCTCTTGTTCATAGTTTGGACAAGTTCTTGTTCTTAGTCGATCTGTTCAAAGTTTGAACTAACCTAATATCGTCAGTGACGATGTTTGACCTAAGTTCGGTTACTAAGGTTGATAAACCTGTTGCAGAGGGGCCCCTTAGTACCTCTCCGTATGCTCTCTATGGTTCCGACAACCCCGGAGCCATGATCACACCTGTTAAGCTAAACGGCGAGAATTACAATCAGTGGGCAAGTGAGATGCTCAACGCCCTTCAGGCAAAGCGTAAAGTGGGTTTTATTAATGGCTCTTTGAAGAAACCTCTTGCCGATGATCCCGACCATGACAACTGGATTGCAGTGAATTCCATGATCATTGGCTAGATTAGGGCGGCTATAGAGCCAAACGTGAAGTGACGTTCGTAAGCGATGCAAGTCAGCTGTGATCGGAGTTGAAACAGAGGTTCTCAGTTGGGAACAAAGTCAGTATTCATCAACTTAAAGCTCAGCAAGCGGCATGTCCACAAGAAGGTCAAAGCGTGCTTGAATATTATGGCAGACTGTGTTCCTTGTGGGAAGAATATGCAGTCTATCGTCCCCTGCCTATGTGTACTTGCGGTGCAGCTAATGAAATCAGGCAAGAAAGAGAGGACGACAAAGTTCACCAGTTCATCATGGGTCTTGATGACTCTCGCTTTGGAGGTCTGTGTACATCCTTGATTGGTATGGATCCTCTGCCGATCTTTGGAGAAGTGTACTCCAAAGTGATACGAGAAGAGCAGCGTCTGAATTCTTCTCGCGGTCATGAGCAGCAACAAGATGCGATAGGATTTGTTGCTCGACAAACGGAGATGGCGTCTCCAAACCAGAGTGGTTCCAGGTCCGACACGTCAATTCTTTGAAACAAAGATCGACAGAGTCACTGCTCTCATTGCGGACGAAGTGGACATGAGAAAAAGGATTGCTGGCAGTTGGTGGGATTTCCGGAATGGTGGAATGAGCGATCCGATCGTACTGCAGCTGGTCGTGGACGAGGCAGAAGTGGTCGTGGTGGCAGAGGCAGAGGACAGACGGCTACGGCTCATGCTACCAGCTCAAACTCATCGGCCTTTCCAGAGTTTACACAAGAACAATGGCCAGATCAGTCATTGTGGCATCAGCGTTTAGGACATCCTAGTTTTAATGTGCTTTCGGCTTTACCTTTGTTCTCTTCTTCTTCTACTAGCTCACGTCACTGTGACGTATGTTTTAGAGCTAAGCAAACTCGAGAAGTTTTTCCAGACAGTATTAATAAATCAGTTGATTGTTTTTCATTAATTCATGTCGACGTATGGGGTCCATACCGTGTTCCTTCTTCTTGTGGTGCTGTATATTTTCTGACTATTGTTGATGATTTCTCTCGATCAGTGTGGACGTACCTTATGCTTGAGAAGTCAGAAGTTAAGACAATTCTGAAAAACTTTCTCGCCTACACAGAAAAACAATTTGGTCAAGTTGTTAAGATGGTGCGAAGTGATAATGGAACTGAGTTTATGTGTCTCTTATCATATTTTCGCGAGAAAGGGATTATACATCAGACCTCGTGCGTTGGAACTCCTCAGCAAAATGGTCGTGTGGAGAGGAAGCATAGGCACATACTTAATGTTGCCCCAGCACAACTATTTCAGGCGAGTTTGCCTATAACGTTCTGGGGTGAAGCCGTCATGACCGCAGCCTACTTGATTAATAGGACGCCAACTGCGATTCATAAAGGTCACTCTCCCTTTGAGGTCCTTCATGGTTCTCAACCAGACTATACGCAGTTACGGGTCTTTGGGTCTGCCTGTTACACTCATCGCCAAGCAAGAGACAAAGATAAGTTTGGTGAGAAGAGTCGTTTGTGTATCTTCGTCGGCTACCCTTTCGGGAAAAAGGGTTACAAAGTGTTTGACATGGATCGTAACGAGTTTATAATATCTCGAGATGTGGTTACAAAGTGTTTGACATCCATATGCAACACACAAGGAACCAGTGTCAACAACAACTTTGGTGGACATTGTTGATGATGACTGGAGCTACAACATAGTAGCGGCTCCGACTGGTTCTTCGGACAGGGGGAGATTCTTACCTGCCGATCATTCTCTTGATGTTCCAGCTGATTCATCGATTTCTAGTAGTACTGGTGATGGAGTTCTACAGGCTGAAAAAGTTGTTCAGGACAGTGGTGACATCGAAGAAGAGGTTATAACAACTGCAGCTGATCTAACTGACGATGATAGTAGTCCCCTGCCACCTGAAGAAGATTTTGGTCGGGGTAAACGTCAGCAAATACCGTCTGTTAAACTCAGGGACTATGTCACATATAATACATCAGTGAAGAGTTCTACCTCAAGTACCCATCACGCTCCTTCGGTCTCCGCGTCTCAGTCCTCGTCTTCGGTCCAAGGTAATTCACTTTATCCATTGACAAAGTATGTTTCTGATTCTAACTTTACTCCACAGCAACAAGCTTTCCTAGCTGCAATTATAGCTGCAGTTGAACCCAAACACTTTAAGGAAGCTGTTGTGATCGATGTATGGGATGATTCCATGGTTGACGAAGTAGTTGCTCTCGAAAAAAAACATACGTGGGACATATGCGATCTACCGCCTGACAAGGTTGCACTTGGAAGTCAATGGGTTTATAAAATCAAGTATAATACTGATGGTACGATCCGAAGACATAAATCTCGAGTTGTAGTTATGGGAAACAAACAGGTCGAAGGGGAAGACTATAATGAAACATTTGCTCCTGTTATTAAAATGACGACGGTGCGTATGTTCCTTCGTTTGGTCGCAGCAAATCAATGGAAAGATTTTCAAATGGATGTCAACAACGCTTTCCTTCATGGCGATCTTGAAGAAGAAGTATACATGAAACTACCGCCTGGATTTCGTCATTCTCATCCCAATAAGGTTTGTCGTCTTCGCAAATCATTATATGGTCTCAAGCAAGCTCCCTGTTGCTGGTTTAAAAAGCTCTCTGATGCGCTGCTTAAGTTTGGTTTTATCCAGTCCTATGATGACTACTCATTGTTCTGCTACAGTCGCAAAGGAATACAGCTGTGTGTGTTGATATATGTTAATGATTTGCTTATCAATGGTAATGATAGTCGTATGGTACAAAAGTTCAAAGAATATTTGAGTAAGTGTTTCTCTATGAAGGATCTGGGAAAACTCAAATACTTCCTTGGTATCGAAGTAAGTCGTGGTCTAGAAGGTATATTTCTCTCTCAGCGTAAGTACACTTTGGACATTATTGCCGACACAGGAAACCTTGGCTGCAAGCCGGCGGCTACTCCTCTCGAACAGAATCATCAACTCGGCAAGGTTGAGAGTCCCGTCTTGGCTGATCCGCGCAAGTATAGGAGGCTTGTCGGCAGGTTATTGTATCTTCTCCATACCAGACCCGAGTTGAGTTATTTGGTTCATGTTCTCTCTCAGTATATGCAGACGCCCAAAGAAGCTCATTGGGAAGTTGCGCAACGAGTAGTGCGTTTTTTAAAGAATTCTCCTGGCCAAGGAATCATGTTAAGCTCGTCTAAAGATATGTCCCTCACCATTTACTGTGACTCCGATTGGTCTTCTTGTTGCAAAACCCGTCGTTCTCTCAGTGCCTTTGTTCTTTTACTTGGTGATTCTCCGGTCTGTTGGAAGACAAAGAAGCAAGATACAGTATCCCATTCTTCCACAGAAGCTGAATATCGAGCTATGTCTGATGCTCTCAAAGAAGTTAAATGGTTACGTAAACTGTTGCATGGATTCGATGTCAAACAGGCTCCTACTCGTTTCTTCTGTGATAGTAAAGCAGCTATCTACATTGCTACAAATCCAGTCTTCCATGAATGTACCAAGCACATTGAAAATGATTGTCATGCAGTTCGAGACGCTGTAAAAGCTGGTCTTATTAATCTCCATCACATACGTACCAAGGAGCAGGTCGCAGACATCCTGACCAAGGCGTTGGGACGGGTTCAGTTCAATACTTTATTGTTCAAGTTCGGCGTTTGTGACCTGCACGCTCCAACGTGAGGGGGAGTATTACGATATATTCTATATCGTATAGTTTCCTATATTCTCTTGTTAAAGTTATGTATAGTTTCCTATTAGTTATAAGGAAACACGGATGTTAGAACCGTCATTGGAGTTGTATAAAGTCTCAGCTGTATAGCTTAATAAAATCAAGTCAGTTTGATATCCAATTCTACAGGCTTTCACAGAAAAAAAGAGTAAAAAGGCGGTATAGAATTTATCTTGTGTATGCTGGTTACGAGAAAGCCCATGCCTAAACTTAGGGCTCGTATATGATTTTTGTTGGACATTTGTATTTTGAAATTTTGTAATTTAGTAAAGGGAAAATAATTGTGAAATTCATTATGCTTTCTTTTTCCATCTTATTGAAATCACTTAATTTTGTAATGGTTTGGTATAAAAGTAAAAACTTGTCTCATGCTAGGGTCACATATTGTTTGTCCAGTTGAGACAATATAGCTTTAAACTCTTCTCTCTCTAGCAATGTGTAATTGGATGATCCTCTGATTGGGTGATCGTCTGACTGGATTTCTATGGTTGATAATGTAAATCTCTGTATACAAATACAGAAACGTTATCAAGTACTTGGTTTCTAACAATTTTATAGATAGACTACCATGGTAAATTAGGAGTAATTATTTAATAAATGTCTGGTTTGTAAGTTTGAAGTTGTGGATCTTAGAAGATGCTGAAAAGGAGGAATGCTCAGAGTCAGAGCCTACATACGTACTGCCAGCTTCATGCAGGAATGTATTTAGAAACAAATTTTTAGGCGTACAATAGCTGCTGCGAGCTATTAACTACATGATGAGTCTTGCGAGTTACGACAACTACCGAAGGCACAACCACCACAATTATTAACAACAGTATCAAGAACCCAAGTCTAGGCAAGGACGAGCCTTAAATTGTTTATAAATGGGATCATACCCCATAAAGCCCATCGTTTCAAAAAGGTTTCCCTCCCAACATGTCCTCTTCACTTTGGGTAAGGTTAAAGCTTGTCCCGTGCTAGGGTTACATATTATATGTACGGTTGAGAGCTGCCTTGTTGGTCCCTCTATCACTCTTTATCTGTGATACAGAGCAAGCCGTGGACAGGACCACTAATTTTACAGTGATGCTGATAATCACCAAAGGGGATATGGGTAAGATGCTTGACGGCTACAGGAGACGAGTTTTGATAAGGGTTTTGAGGCTGAGGTGACAAGAGGAATAATAATTTGCTTTTTCCTCTATAGATGAAAAATAGATGCGGGCGAGCTGAAGATCTGGTGATGAACAACTCTGTGAAATAGGGAAGGCGAAGCGTGGAGGCCCAGAGCTTTGATACGCAACGACATCTTATTGGGGCTGTATTGGGCTATTATATCTTGTATATGTGAATGTAAATGGGCTTAGGGCACACTTGTATATAAGGCAGTTGCCTCTCTTACGTAAGGAATAAGAAGAACATCTTAAACTACTGAAATCTTCTTGACATGGTATCAGAGCCTCAAATCTAAACTACAAGATTTGGCTCATCGATTCTGGCACTACTCGATCCGCTGCGAGTTGTGTTGTTTGACGTTTCTGGTTTGAGAAAATGGATACAAGCTCGGCTCTCACTACTTCCACAGTGCCGACTCGTAGACGAACGATTTCACCCTATGACCTAACTGCGGGTGATAATCCAGGAACTTTCATCTCCAAGCCGTCGTTGCGAGGACCTAACTATGACGAGTGGTCCACCAACTTGCGACTGGCTTTGAAGGCGAGAAAGAAGTTTGGTTTTGTGGATGGAACCATCCCGCAACCGATTGAAGAATCAGAAGACTATGAGGATTGGATTGCCAACAATGCTCTTGTAGTCTCTTGGATGAAGTTGACGATTGATGAGAACATCACAGCTTCTATGGCTCACATCGACGACTCTCATGAACTCTGGACACGCATTCAGAAGCGCTTTGGGATTAAGAATGGGCAAAGAGTTCAATGACTCAAAACAGAGTTGGCAAATTGTCGCCAAAAAGGAGTCGCTATCGAAGCGTACTACGGAAAGCTTTCTCAACTGTGGAGGAGCTTGGCTGACTACCAAAAAGCCAAGACCATGGAAGAAGTTAAAAAAGAGCGTGAGGAAGACAAACTGCATCAGTTCCTCATGGGTCTTGATGAAACCTTGTACGGAGGAGTTAAATCGTCTTTGTTGTCACGAGTACCTCTATCTACGCTTGAAGAAGCGTATAACACGCTGATTCAAGATGAGGAAACAAAGCTTGTGGGTCGTCTGAATGAGGAGCGAACAGATGTGGCGAGCTTTGCAGTTCAGACAAACCCTCGACCTTCTCGTTCTTCTGCTGACACCAGAGGACCATACGAAAACAGAACATGCTCCAACTGTGGTAAAAAGGGGCATACATCGGAGAATTGTTTCAGATTAATAGGATACCCATAATGGTACGAAGTCGAGAAACAAAAGAACATAACTGGAGCTTCTTGTGGAAACAATGGTGCTGGTCGTGGCTCGACTTCGCAAGCGGCTGGTCGTGGGTCCACTGTAGCCGGTCGTGGGTCTGCAGCAGCGAATCATGTAGCAGTAGCCACCAATGTCTCATCCTCGGCTCTCACCTCTGCTGATCTAGTGGGGCTTACTGGGCTCAGTGATGACCAGTGGAAAACATTGGTTCATATGCTAAACGAAAGAAAAGCACCATCTACAGAGTCTCGATCAGGTAAAACTTCTGTTGAATCTTGGATTATTGACTCAGGTGCAACAAATCATATGACTGGAACTTGTGATTTCTTGGCTGATATTGGGGATATGGCTCCGGTTCTTATAAAACTTCCGGATGGCCGATTCACTACTTCGACTAAGCAAGGGCGTGTCCGATTGGGCTCTGCGCTAAGTCTGGAACAAGTATTCTTTGTAGATGGATTGCAGTGTCATTTGATTTCTGTTTCTCAGTTGACTCAGAACAAAGGTTGTGTTGCTCAGGTTACTGATAGACTTTGTATTCTCCAGGACCGCATTTCGAGGATGCTGATTGGTGTGGGTGAGCAGGAGAATGGTCTGTATTTTTTCAGACGAATGGAAATGGCGGCAGCAATGCAGAGATCGAGTTCACTCTCGCCTGATGTGTGGCATACTCGCCTTGGACATCCCTCTTCTAAAGCTTTGAAGTTGTTTCAGTTTTCTGATTTTAGTACTTTTGACTCAAAGAAGTGCGAGATTTGTATTCGTGCAAAACAAACAAGAGATTTTTTTCCTTTGAGTATCAATAAGACGAGTTTTGCATTTGAATTGATCCACTGCGATCTTTGGGGTCCATACAGAACTACTGCTATCTGCGGATCTCGATATTTTCTCACCATTCTCGATGACTACTCACGAGCAGTGTGGATATATCTTTTATCATCAAAAACTGAAGCACCAAAACATCTCAAAAACTTCATTGCTCTTGTTGAACGGCAATTTTCTAGTCAAGTGAAAACGGTCAGGTGTGATAATGGATCAGAATTTATTTGTCTCTCACGTTTCTTCGCTGAGAATGGCATCATACACGAGACGAGCTGTGTGGGAACTCCTCAGCAAAATGGTCGGGTTGAACGGAAACATAGACACATTCTGAACACTGCACGTGCTCTTCGTTTCCAGGCCAATCTCCCAACGGAATTCTGGGGTTTTTGTGCACTCACAGCTGGTTATCTCATCAATCGTACACCAACACCATTGCTGCAAGGGAAAACACCTTTCGAGGTGCTATACAATAGACCGCCACCTTTGGATCATCTTCGAGTGTTTGGCTGCGTCTGTTACGTACATAACCAAAAGCATGGTGGAGATAAATTTGAAAATCGCGGCAACAAGTCGATATTTATTGGGTATCCTTTTGCTAAGAAGGGCTGGCGTGTCTACAACATCGAAACTGGACGTGTAACAGTCTCGCGAGATGTTGTTTTTCTTGAGATGGAATTTGGATTTTCATCTTTGCCTATCTCTGTTACACCTGCGGAGCTGCTCGAGCAGATACATCTTGTTGACTTGTTTGAGCCAGAGCATATGCTTACTGAAATCGCATCGCCTGCACCGATTAATCTTGACCCTTCTACGTCGTCTGGTGTTAATGAATCTGATTCGGCTGTTACTCCTGATGCCTCTTCTCAGCCAATACCGTTGCCTGTTGTTGATGCAGAAACAATATCAGTCTCGACAGATACAAGGCAAGACACATCAGTCATCACTGATCATGCACCAGAACCTTCAGTTTCTTCTCCAGCGTAAGTCATTTCTCTACCTGAACCAGAGCTTCTTGGTCGTGGTATGAGACCAAAGAAACATCCTACTCGACTTGCCGATTATGTTGCGAATCTGATACACGATCCACAACCCTCGACTACACCATATCCTTTGGATAATTATCCCTCCAGTGAGCAATTTTCAGAGAACTATCAAGCATTTTTGGGTATTATTCTGTCTGCGGTTGAACCTCGGAGCTACGCAGAAGCAATATTGGATGAAATGTGGCATTTTGCGGCTACACACGAGATTGACTCACTTGAGGATCAGGGTACTTGGACAGTTGAAGCACTTCCTCCTGGAAAGAAAGTACTTGGCTGCAAATGGGTATTTAAAATAAAATTTCGAGCTGATGGTACGATTGAGAGATACAAGGCTCGGTTGGTGGTTCTTGGAAATAATCAAACAGAAGGTAATGCACCAATCAGAATTGATGTTCAAGAGGGACACAATCAAGTTGCTACAGAGTCTAGACAACTTTTGAAACGTGGTAGACCAATAGGTTCCAAAGATAAGAACCCTCGGAAAACTAAGAAAGCTGCAGAGCATGAAACCGAGGTTGTTGAAACCCTAGACACGACCGCGGCCGTTCCTAAATCCCGGGACTTAACCGCGGCCGATCCCAAAACCCTAATAGCGATCGCGGCCGATCATGAATGCTTAGATGTGGCCGGCCCTTATGTATCTAATACTGATTCTTGGGACGCCAAGATTCAAGGTACTGAAGGTCCTAATAATAAGGAGATCTCAATAAACTATGTCTTGTCTCTGGGATACAATGGAACAGAAAGAATGTCGACATTGATGATATATTTGCATACAAGGTAGCACTTGAACTTATGGATTTGAATGAGGATCATGAACCTTGGATTGGATCAAATGGAAAGAAGCTATAAACGTGGAGTTAAACTCTTTAAAGAAGAGTGATGTCTTTGGACCAATAGTCCGGACACCATATGATGTTAAACCAGTCGGCTATAAGTGGGTCTTTGTGAGGAAAAGAAATGAACACGGCAAGGTTGTGAGATATAAAGCACGGCTTGTTGCACAAGGATTTTCACAGAGACCTAGAATAGATTATGAGGAGACGTACTCCCCTGTGGTGGATGCTACTACTTTTAGATTCCTGATAAGTCCGGCTATAAGAGAGAACTTAGACTTGCGGTTAATGGATATTGTAACTGCATACTTATATGGGCCACTGGATAATGAGATTTATATGAAAGTACCAGAGGGTATAGAGTTGAAAAACAAATCGAATACTCGAGAACAACACTGTATAAAGTTGAATAAGTCACTTTATGGATTGAAACAATCAGGTCGAATGTGGTACAATAGGCTAAGTGAATACCTAGAGAGAGAAAGATACAAGAATGATCCGATCAGCCCTTGTATCTTTATAAAGAAATTCGGCCAGGGCTTTGTGATTATAGCAGTGTATGTTGATGATTTAAATATCCTAGGAACCTCTGGAGAGATTTCCCAAACAGTTGAATATCTTAAGAAAGAACTCGAGATGAAAGATCTTGAAAAAAAAATAAAGTTTTTTTTGGGATTACACTTGAGTACATAAGATGGAATCCTTGTGCATCAAATAGCATATACAGAGAAAGTACTCAAGAGATTCAATATGGCCGAGTCTCACCCATTGTCTAGCCCCATGGTCGTGAGGTCTCTCGGCCTGTACACTGAC
>NC_027751.1:11020242-11037666 GCF_000695525.1 Brassica oleracea var. oleracea
AAGAAGAGAAGTTCTTATAATCTTTGTGTTTGTGCAACTTTAAAAAGACTGCTCCTATTGAAGTTGTTTCCACTTCAATAAAACTGAAAGTCTCAGACCTAACGTGAAAACAACCTATCATATCTCTTCCTCGAGTACAAACTGGATAATACAAAACACCATTGATGCATATCCCATGTTGGAAATAATTCTGGGGTGTGGAACACTTGATCGTTCTCCATTTAAGTTCTCCAGTTCCCAAAGTCAGAACTTGATGCTGATCAAGAGGAGAGTACCTTGTTATGGACAATACCTTGAATTGATTATTTAATGGGATCATACCCCAGAATGTTTCTCGCCCTAGTAAAGCTTCTTCTCATCCTCTCTATTTTCGGTAAGGTTAAAGCTTGTCCTGTGCTAGGGTTACATATTATCTGTACTGGTGACATCCACTTACTTATAACTCTAAGACATACCAAGCCTTGGACATGACCACTAACGTAACAAGAAGAACCACGAAAGGGTATACGCGATAGATGATTGACAGCTTCAGGAGCCGAGTTCTCATCAAGATTCTGAGGCTGAGGTGACGAGAGGAATACAAGCTTGTGTTTTTCTTTGTAGACGAACAATAGCTGCGGGTGAGCTGAAGCTCAGGTGGTGAAGAACTCTGTTAAATAGGGAAGGTCAACTATGGAGGTCCAAAGCTTCGATACGCAACGAAATCTAGCTACGGACTTCATCGGCAGTCTCGACAGTATTTCGATTATGAGATCAGTAGGGATCGTCTTTGAGTTTTCTCTTCCATTCAACAAGGTCTTAGCTCGCTTACTGCGCTTGAATTTCATGGCGGAGATGACTTTGCTGTAGACCCTAGTCGCATTGTTTCAAAGACTTTAATGAATAAAATTAAAGTGGCCTTGGTTAAGAGAAGCCCATATAGCATATTGAGAGGCTTGAGGCCGTTCCTGAGGATAGTTCTTACCTTCTGACACGTTGAAATGATGATCCCTACTAAAAGCCCATACGTTTTGTTATTAGACCTGAAATTATAGGAGAGCTTACATATGCATTAAGCTTTACAATATTCTCTGCATGATCTACAAAGGTGTTACCTTTTGAATGCTTCCATTCCTTGGCGGGACGCTTGGCAGTGCGGTGATAACACAAGCTCATTTATCCGAGTCCCTCCGATCTATACTATTTAAAAATTGAGGCTAGAGCGTCCAACATAAGATTTAAAACATTCAATCGTATTATATGACAAATCAATTGTTTTAATTAATTATTTTTAAAAATATTAATATTTTCAAAAATTATTTATTTCAAAATAAAACAGAAATCAATATCAAATTAGTTAAGTTAACAAAAGTAAAAAATATAAATAAGTTAACTTAATATATAAAATATTTTTCGAAATTTAACATAAAAATATAAATACAGAATAATAATTAATTAAAAAATGCAAGACTTTCAAAAAAGGCAATTCTCTCAAATAGTCCTCAAGGAGAAAAATAACTAAAATAGTCCTTCTTATTTTGAAAATTTTAATATTTATTTTCCTTTTAAAAAATTTGAAACCCTATCTTTTAATATCAAATTAGTCAAGTTGACAAAAGTAAAACATTCTATACTATATAAAAATTGAGGCTATCTATTGAGAGCATCCACGTAGGATTTATAACCTTCAATCGTATTATGACAAATCATTTGTTTTAATTAATTATTTTTAAAAATGTTAATATTTTCAAAAATTGTTTATTTCAAAATAAAACAGAAACCAATATCAAATTAGCTAAGTTAACAAACGTCAGAAAATATAAATAAGTTAACTTAATATATAAAATATTTTTTGAAATTTAACATAAAAATATAAATACAGAATGATAATTAATTAAAAAATGCAAGACTTTCAAAAAAGGCAATTCTCTCAAATAGTCCTTAAGGAGAAAAATGATTAAAATAGTCCTTATTTTTTTGAAAATTTTAATATTTATTTTCCTTTTGAAAAATTTGAAACCCTATCTTTTTAATATCAAATTAGTTAAGTTGAAAAAAGTAGAACATTATAAATAAGTTAACTTAATATATAAAATATTTTTTGAATTCTCTCAAATAGTCCTCAAGGAGAAAAATGACTTAAATAGCCCTTTTTATTTTGAAAATTTTAATATTTATTTTCCTTTTAAAATTTTTGAAACCCTATCTTTTTAATGTTAAATTAGTTAAGTTGACAAAAGTAGAACATTATAAATAAGTTAACTTAATGTATGAAATATTTTTTGAAATTTAACATAAAAATATAAAATAATAATTAATTTAAAAAATGCTAGACTTTCAAAATTTTATAAGTAAATAAATTTATTTCAGGATTTTCAAATTTTAGCTCATATGCTAATGAAAATATTCACAAATAACATATACTATGTATATCGACTTCATAAATGGCGCATATATCTGCTTATGTAATAATATGTTTGTCAAAATTTTGAACCAATCAATCATATTATGACACACCATTATATTAATTTATTATTGGAAAAAATTTCATCTTTACCACCAGTAAATGGACATTTTCATAAATACCTTCTTCATTAAGTGGCAAAAGACTCTTATATCATTGTTCTCTATGTATATAATAAATTATTATTTAAATAAAAAAATGAAAAAAATAATTTTTTATGTTTTCGAATTATACTTTTTCAAATTCGAATTTTTTTATATATTTTTAATTTAGTTTTTCAAAATTTATTTTATTTTATTTTTCTCAAAATTTCTTTTTAAAAATCAAAAATTATGTTTGAAACTATTTTTAAATTTTTGTTTATATTTTTTAAGTATTTATTTATATATTTATTAGAATCCTAAATTTTATATTCCAAAAACTTTATCCCACTCTCAACTCTAAATTCTAAGTCTAGATTAGTTAACCCTAGGGATATAAATGTATTTTACTCTTCATTAAAAATGATTAGTGTAGACATGAAAAGTGGTATTTGTGGCAATTTCCCTATATTATTTATAGAAAATATTAAAATTTCCAAAATTATATTAAAAATGAAATTTATAATCCATATAATAACTTAAACAAACAAAATAAATATTAACATTTTACAACTTTCTTAAAAAGTTTAATTGTTTTAGTAAAATGGAAAATCAAAAGTAAAATCGTAATATTAACAAAACATTATTGTTTTCTTAGGTATAATAAATGTAAAATATATTTTATACAAAAATAAAATAGTAATCTAACGTTAAAATAGTAGAAGTAACAAAAAAATCGTCTAAACAATTCACAATGTATAAAAAGGAATTTTCTAATATCCTTTAAATTACAAAAATAGGAAATTTGATATTAAAGAAGTTAAAATAACAAAAACTAAAACATCTAAAAAGGGAAATTCACTTAATATATAAAATAAGAAACTTTCTAATATATTAAGTATTAAGGTGAGTAAATAGTTGTCAAATATCCTAGAGGTTTCAAAATTTACTTTGACAAAAAGATAGATACTGGAAAAGAAAAGAGATATTTACAAAATTGTCGCTTGTGAAGTATTTGTTTTTTTAAATTATTGTTTATTTACTCATTCAATGCGACTGTGTCTACATAGTATTTGAAAAGGGAAATTTCATGTTTAGCACTTTCATGGTACCATTTTTCATCTTTACAATCACTAATGTAAAATTTTCAAATTTTTCATTAAGTAGCAAAAGATTCTTATACCTTTGTTTCTCTATATATATAATAAATCATAAAACAGTTATTTGTGGACGATATACAATTTTAGTATACATCAGAATTTTATAATTAAATTTTGTAGGTGATTTAAATGAAATATTAAAAAAAAGTTAATTGATAAATTGAATATTATTTTTATATTTAATTCATATAGTACTTCTATTTTAATAAACTATAAACTATAATTACAAAGTTTATGAAAATAACGTACAAATTTATTCTTCTTATTTTACAATAAAATCTTAACTAACATTGATTTGAACAATATTATACTACTAATTACAAAATTAATTAGTGCATTATTATATAAAAATATTTAATATTTTTATAAAGATTTTGTTTGATTTTTTTGTTAACAAATTTTTTATAATTAAAATTTAAATTTAAACAATTTTATAAATGAAGTTGTTATATGTGCTGATTATATAAAATGTGATATCTTATTGATGTCAAAATGTTAATTAAAAAAATAAATGAAATGTGATTTTTTAGGGATGGTCCAATTAAAAAAAATAATATTTTTTTTTTATGTTTTCGAATTATATTTTTTCAAATTCGAACTTTTTTATAAATTTTTTTTTTGAATTGTGTTTTCCATAATGTTTTTTTTATTTTTTTTCAAAATTTCTTTTTGAAAATCAAAAATTATGTTTGAAACTATTTTTAAAATTATATATATATTTTTTAGGTATTTATTTATATAGTTATTAGAATCCTAAATTTTATATTCCAAAAATCCTACCCCACCCCTCGACTCTAAACTCTAAGTCTAGATTAGTTAACCCTAGGGGTATAAGTGTTTTTTACCCTTCATTAAAACTGAGGATATGGTGATTAGTGTAGACATGAAAAGTGGTATTATGAATGTGGTATTATGACAATTTCCCATAGATTAATCGATTAACATGATAGGTTAAAATGATGATAATTTTTATACAAAGTGTATTAACAGTTTATATGTGTAGAGAAATGTACATAATATTTTTGTTAAAATTAAACTGCATATATTTTAGAAAAATTATAAATACCTTAATACACATAATATATTCATTTATAAAAACAAAAATAAATAGCTAGGAAGTAATTAGCTTAAAGCTATATTTTTTATAGAATACATAAGTAGAAAGAAAGAAAATGATATATAAATAATTTATATTTAAATAAATTTACAAAAAAATTAAGATTATATATTATTTATATTTAACATTATTCTAAAACTAAACTAAGTTATTAATACAGATCCGTGCGTAGCGCGATTATAAAATGATTTAAAACCACCAATTGTATTATGACACGCTACCATTCTAATTTAATATTTTCAATAATGTTAATATTCTAAAAAAAATTATTTGTAAATAAACAGAAATCAATATCATATAATGTAAACTAACAAATTAAAAACTTTATAAATATATTAACTTAATATCTATAATAAATTTTCGAAATTCAATATAAATGATTATGTACTATATAAAAGTTGAGGCTGTAAGTCATTAAAAAGTAAAATATAATATAAATGTATTAACTTAATATGTATAATAAATTTTCGAAATTCAATATAAATGTATTAACTTAATATCTATAATAATTTTCGCAGAATTTAAAACCACCAATACAAACAAGGGTTTTTGCAAAATTGACTCAAAACTCAAAGTCAAACCTAAAACTAACCCATGTTTTTTTTTGGATTTTTTTTGCCCAATTCACCCTACAAGTTCATATTATTCACGAAAATGCCGTTAGTTTTTTTTTTGTTTTTTGTTTCGAAAATGGTCTTTTTACTCTCTCAACCTCGTCATCTTCAAGTATTTACAAGATTGTCATTGTCATCAATACACCAACGACCATGAACAACCAATTTGAAGCTCTTAATGCACCTCAAATCGATTTACACTCTTTCTTTCTCAATTCTTATGAACTAAAAACAACATCTCTTTCACTTTCTCTCCATATTCATCCAAAAAAACCCAAGATTTTGATTCTAAAATTTTTATGGTTCATGGAGCCATTGAAGCTTACGATTCTTGGTGGGTCACTTTTGTTTGAGATTCTGGGTGCTTGGAGAAGATTTTTTTTTACTAAACAAGTTATCTCACTGGTTGAAACTATGAAATTAGTTTTTTTTTCCAGATCTGTTCGTCCAGATGACTTCCGGGTAAGTCGTCTAGCTGTAGACGACTTACATGGAAGTTTTCTGGTCAATGCAGAGGTTAGTTTTGCAATTGACTTTTAAATGTGTTTTTCTAAACGACTCACATGGAAGTCGTCCATCTTTGTTTATTAAAAAAAATCGAGACAACTTCCATGTAAGTCATCTAAGGTAAACGGGTTAGTTTTGCATTTGACCGGATTGTGTCAGAAAGTTGACTTTTCCTGGACGACTTAAATTAAAATATCAATATTTTGTTATACCTAGATGACTTCCATGTAAGTCGTCTCAGGTTAGTTTTGCAATTAAAAATTAAAAAAAAAAATTAATTTTGTCTGTTAAAAAAAAATCGAGACAACTTCCATGTAAGTCATCTAAGGTAAACGAGTTAGTTTTGCATTTGACCGGATTGTGTCAGAAAGTTGAATTTTCCTGGACGACTTAAATTAAAATATCAATATTTTGTTATACCTAGATGACTTACATGTAAAATATATTTTGTACGTATACTAGAATAAAGGTGGATACGAGGAATAGGATTGTAAAATATATTAGCTTAATTGCAGAACATTTTTTTGGATGCTGCTTTAAAATGAACAAACCAGAGATTATAGAAAAGTATGTGTGCCATCATGATCCATAAGTTTTGTTTTGATGATGGTTTTGATATCTTGATAAATGGAATTAGGAGAGCAAGAAATGTACATGGAGGAGGATAATCTTAGATTTCTCTCTTTCCAAAAATGAGATGAAGGTTTGTATGATTGGCGCAAGGGATTGCTTTTCTTCAGCCAATCCAATACTTTCTGAAATATTAAAACTGCTCAGATGCAATGGTAGAGGAGCGAGCACATGTCGTGAGTCTCGTGACTGAAGGTGCAGCTGATGAGATCGTTTACTTTAGCTTGGAGTATGATTATATCCACTTCTGTCGTAACATGTATATGTTTGTGGAATAGATCTGAATTCTTTAAAAATCTGACCAAGATACTAACTTTTTTTTTAGTTAAAACACGTGAAAGCTCAAGATTAATTAGTTTACTTCAGCATTGTAAACAAAATTCATAAATTCCATACAATTTGCATACGCTATTGTCTTAAGTATTATTGTATTTGGTGAAGCCTCCTTGATGTATAAATATTAATATTCATATTATGAAATTAGTAGCACAAATTTTTTGTCTTAAAATTTCATCTTTGTCTCTCTCAGGTCTGTACTGTATGAACAAAGAGGTGGGATTATAAATAGTTAGCCATATACTGACGCAACATGTGAACTTCTTTAGGATATCTTTTCAACTTTTTCTGTTTTGATGCCTTTGTTCTGTATATAAACGTAGTCATGTTGTTTCTCTGTTTTAATGTGATCCTTTTGTTCCGTCTATAAACGTAGGCATGTTGTTTTTTTGACAAAGGCTTTTTGTCAAAAAAGTTTCAAATACTATTTTTTTGGCGTGTTAGTTTCTGTTCTGTGGTTTGGAAGTTAATGGGATCAATACACATAGTCGTTTTTTATGCCTCACTACATGAGAGAAGTAAGATTTGATCGATGATGAATTACCTGGTCTTCTTTTGTTACCATTTAAGTATACTTGGAGGCACTGCATCATCACGTCCATATTTCAACAACAAGAACCTAGAATATCGAGAGAGCATACTTTCACATTCCTCATTGAGATGCAGCTTAGCATACCTTACTCAAATCGAGAGAGCGGCTTATCAACATAGGAGGTATAAGAAGCACACCATCATCACATGACAACATATATCCTAAATTTCACTTTTCCTACTACAATCATTTTCCCCGCCCTTTTCATAGGCTATCACCGGTGCTACCTTATCTGGATAGAGAGAGTTCGCAATCTAAGTGGCAGGAGAAAAGCGTGTTCGGAAAAGGTGTACTACTCCAAAGAGTACCTAAATTATATTAAATATTTAAAACTCTGTAGAACAATAGTTTTAACTCAGGTAATTGCCCAGTTTGGAGCCGAATATAAATAACAGATGTGTGTCGTCCTTTAGCTTTCACAGTTCATAGAGGGCAATAGACGTAGTGCAGGTAAAACAAATATTTAATTTTTCTTTTGTGTTTTTATCCTGGATGAGTACTAGAGAGCTTAAGCCAATGTTGTAAGAAAATAGATTTGCTTAAAAAAGTGAGTTGATGTGTAAATTTGGTTTATTTGCTTAACAATTCGATTTTTACACAACTGTAAACGATAGAGTAAATATCATGTATAATAATGAAAGATAGTCTAACGAAGTAATTAATTTTGGGCAAGTTTGTTTTTTTTTTTTTTTTATCAACATTGCTTTTTATAAAAGCTTAACGATACAAGAGGATTCGAAAGCCCAGAACAAATATTACAAGCCCAAAGCAACATAAAGATAACTATCATACATGTCATAACACACGTGTGAGACACGTGTAAAGAAAGGGCAGCACAATGGGCAGTGAGAAGGTTCCCGAGTCTTTCAGATCTTCTCACCGGCGCTCCGATTGATTTCCGATCATCCCTCCGGTCTTCCATATGGAGATGACGCATGCAGCTCTATCGCCTTTCGAATCCATCTTGAAGCCCCCATGCAGTGTTCACCGGATCTTATAATTTGAACTCCTAATGACCTTTGATTATTCAAACTCTGGGATGATCTTTCCGATCAAAAACAGATCATTTGTTAGGACATTTTGAAGCAAACCCCAACTTTACTTAATCCGCTTCCAATCGATAGGCTTCATCCATAAACTTCGAATCTCAACCAAGAAGGAGAAACTCCTCAACTTATTATCATGAGAAGAAATTAATTACTCTCCGATGGAGGAGATCTAGCACTCGAAGATCTCAAGAGAAACAAATCAAAGATCCGGGATAAAGGATTAAAACATACATGGGGAGAAGAAATTCAAGCAAATCAGCGAGAAGCTCTGATTGACTTGAAGAAACACAACAAAAGAAAAGAATCGCCTTGCGAAGAAAATTTCCGACAGAGCGGAACCGAAATCGCCTAAGCGAAGAGAAAATCCGACAAGCGGAAAATACAATCGATCTAGAAGATCGAAGATATTTACAACAAAAAACAAAAAAAGAGAAGATGGTAACCGATGGCTAAAGCCACCGGCCACCAACGATAAGCTTTTTCTGAAACCGCCTTTAGAGAGATGTTAGAGAGAAAGAAAGAGAGAGGTAATTCTTCTGACTATATGTCTAGTCGGTTTTTGGGCAAGTTTGCTATCATCTGTGATTATTGGTATCATGCATTAAAGTTTATAGTTTCAAAGCAATGTATTAAAAAATATATATATACATGAATTATTTAAGACAATAATTAACAAAATAATATATACCTATCTTTGTTGTTTACTGCTGCTCTACTCAGGAAAAATCAGAGAGGGAAAAATGTTGCTTGACACACTTGACTGGGAACACACACTATGTCACTATCTACATCCGTTATTGCTGAAAAAAGGTTTAAAAAAATCAGTGTTTACAGTATTCTTCTAGAGAACGACTATGTAAACAACATGACCAGACTCAAACTCGTACAAAGCTGCGACTTCTAAAACATGAATCATCTATGCAAGAATTGCTACTACTTTTTAAGATTGGAGAAATTTATCCAATACATAGTTCATAGATAGAAAACAATGTTATTATTTTTTTTTTTGTGGGATTTAAAAAAAAAATTCTTACCTATACCAATTTAAAATGATTACTACTCTCCTATGAATAAAATTCCTACATTCAAAATTCCTTAGAATGAGAAACACTATAATACAACAACATCTATTAGTCTAAATATACGAACCATGACATGATTTGTAGACCCAAAACAGACACATTCATTATACTTATTCTCCCTCCCGACCATAGACATTTCAACACTTAAATGTACAACTATATTTACTATGAAGAAGCAATCAACTACACTAAACTACAGACACTATTAACTACCACACACAAGAACACAACAATTTGAATTCTTCCGCAAATAAAACATTCGAACCCGGTGCGTAGCGCCGGAATACCCTTAGTCTTATACAATAAAGTTGCCTTGTCTCTCTCCTTATGCATCCACATCATCATTCACATAGGGGCATTTACTGCCACGTGGCAGCTTAACTTCGTAAGTACAAATAAACCGAATTGTGTTGTGTGTTATTTAATGGGCTTCTGTACCGTAAGTTCCATTTGATTGCATACACTGAGCCTTATATAACCAGTTATGACCCATTAATTTGTGATCCTTTATCAGACCTATTTCTTCCTGACGCAGAGATCTCCGCCTGAGCTCCGTACCTTTTGAACTTCCAATTTCATTTCACATTTGCCGGCGACCATTTTCTGTGTATATATAGGCCGTCTGAGAAGCGTTGGTAAATCATGCTCTTCTTCCAGGTTAGTAGCTTACTTTCTTTCTCAAACAAAATCACAATTGCATTCCTCTAAGTTTAGACATATCTTGAAAGAAGCTTTATGAACCGAGTGTTTGATGTTACAAGAAGCAACCTGAGTTTTTGGTTTGATGATGCCCCTGTGTCTATCAGATTTTAGAGATGAAACTGTGTTCGTTGAAGTTGCAGAAACTATTCACCCAATCCCGACGGAGGGCTTCCGGTTCGGTAATTCCGACCAACTCATGCTCTTGCATAACACGAACACAGAATCGCAAGGTCCTTTTTTTATTTTCTAACCTTTTAACAAATTTATAGAGTTATTTAAAAGTTAAATCATGTAGGAAACTACCTGAAATTATAGTTTGTGGTGTTATATTTTGGTCAAGTCAGTTTGAGGTAAGAAATCGTCTCCGATAGAGCTTCATCGAGATACCTTGGAGATGTGTCGAAATGGAGATAACCGAGCTTGATGGCGTCGAGGACCGTCTGTTTCAGCAACAACTGCTCTGGCTGTGGAGATGCGGTGGTTCCGAAACCTATAACCGTAGAGATCTCCGCCTGAGCTCCGTACCTTTTGAACTTCCAATTTCATTTCACATTTGCCGGCGACCATTTTCTGTGTATATATAGGCCGTCTGAGAAGCGTTGGTAAATCATGCTCTTCTTCCAGGTTAGTAGCTTACTTTATTTCTCAAACAAAATCACAATTACATTCCTCTAAGTTTAGACATATCTTGAAAGAAGCTTTATGAACCGAGTGTTTGATGTTACAAGAAGCAACCTGAGTTTTTGGTTTGATGATGCCCCTGTGTCTATCAGATTTTAGAGATGAAACTGTGTTCGTTGAAGTTGCAGAAACTATTCACCCAATCCCGACGGAGGGCTTCCGGTTCGGTAATTCCGACCAACTCATGCTCTTGCATAACACGAACACAGAATCGCAAGGTCCTTTTTTTATTTTCTAACCTTTTAACAAATTTATAGAGTTATTTAAAAGTTAAATCATGTAGGAAACTACCTGAAATTATAGTTTGTGGTGTTATATTTTGGTCAAGTCAGTTTGAGGTAAGAAATCGTCTCCGATAGAGCTTCATCGAGATACCTTGGAGATGTGTCGAAATGGAGATAACCGAGCTTGATGGCGTCGAGGACCGTCTGTTTCAGCAACAACTGCTCTGGCTGTGGAGATGCGGTGGTTCCGAAACCTATAACCGCATTAGGTGATGATCAGATCCGATTGGGAGGTTGGAGACTAGGACTGTGATCAGAGCCATTAATTGCAAAAAGGTTCAAAAAATTTGCGAAAGTTTTTTCCTATAGAATCGTTTGTCAATTTGCCCAAGCTATACTGAGTAGCCACCTTGACTGATGCTAATATTATTAATATACTCACTTCTACTTCTTTATTTTTTTTAAAGACTATGAATCGAATCTTCATGTATGGTCTATGTTCAGTGTTTGCTTCAGTGTGATGCTGTGACAAATGTCGAGTCTTGCTACAGCTTGTGCTGCTGTGTCTTTCCTTTTCGATTCTTTTGATGAAGACTCTTCTGTTAAACCTACGGACTTTGGCCTCTCTGTTTTCTGCAAACCAGGTTTGATTTTTATTTCATATTCTTGCCTAATCTTAACCATGATTTTCTTGTCACTATTTTAGAGAAAATCTAGCTTGGTAAATGATGTTATGAGTATCTGGTTAGCTGCTTATTTAGTAACATGTATGTATTTCAGTTGTTTACATGTTCATTGTTTTCCAATGCCGTAATTCCAGATCGCCTTTTCGTTAAAGCAACCTCTGGAACTAAATTTTATTTCGACCATGAATTTGTTACAAGCCAAAGTTACCTCAAAAAGTAAGGTTTCTATCTTTTATTTGCTTTGTTAACACTTAACAAAAACGTATCAGTGATCTTCTGCAACCATTGGTATCACCGGGGTCTCTTCAAGTAAAGAAGGTTCCATTATACCAATTGTTAACAGGTCTCTTATATTTCAGAGAACATAAACCTAAAGGTTTCAAACACCATATGCAAACAGCCTTGGTTAACAAGTCTCTTATATCCACATGGTTAAAAAGTCTCTTATATCCACATTATAGGACTCTCATCGTTGAAAAATCACTGGATGTTTAACAGTCTTGGAGATGTATACAAAAAACTGATGGCCAAAAAAGTGACAACCACAAAGGTTGCCGGTGTGAGAAGTTTTGTTTCAGTCTTTGTACATGAAAGGAGAACAACAATATAACAACTAAACTAGATTTCGTTTGCCTAAACGGTTTATTGTTGTTAGATCTTCTGTGTAATCAGTGCTGTATCAGCTGTAAATATAATATTAAATTGTAATAGATAAATTGTTAAAACCAAAAGCTAACCAAAAAGATCCGCAAGACAAAACACTAATAAGTGATATATCGAGAGTGGACCATTAGCCTTGACAACATGCACATCATTAATACTCAAATTAACAAACCATAAATCACAACATATATACTAAGCTTCGTCTTCCTAGCCACTCTTATATCTATTGGACAATGTTGAAAAACAAACAAACCGAGTCGGAGAACAGAGCATAGTGAAATACTAAAAGTTAGAGAAGTTAGCTCTTTGTCAGATAACTTCCCCCCGATGCACTACAACTCAACTGTTTCTTATAAATAAACATAAACAACTAAGGTGGGGACGTTAGATGGCCATGGTTAAACAACAGCTACGTGAACTCAAGTGGCAACCACCCAAACAAGTTCAAAGTCATGTTGAAGTCATCGACAACTTAAATCCAACACACATTATAATCAACAACAATCCGCGCGAAGCGCGGACAAACCACTAGTCCCTTATATAGTGGAGACCGAAGGAAGAAGAAGGAGCAACGTATAACGTCGGCTACGGTTTAGTAAAATAATGTTTGAGGTTTTTTTTTGTTAAGAAAAATGACATGGCAATTTGGAAACATATTATTGGTTGATTAAATCTGTTAAGGTGGACACACTCTAGATGTTGAGTTTTAAGAACTTTTAGTATTGTGAAATTTTCTTTGCCAGTAAAATCGAGACCGAAGGAAGAAGGAGGAGCAACATATAACGTCGGCTACATTTTAATAAAATAATGTTTGAGGTTTAGTTTTTTTGTTAACAAAAAGGACATGGTAATTTGGAAACATATTATTGGTTGATTAAATCTGCTGAGATGAACACTCCAGATGTTGTTGTAAAAAGTTACAAAAAAAAATAAACTCTTTATCCCAGCATCGCTAAACACTTATCTAATCAGCTTTTCAAAATCTCTCAAACATTTTTTTACAAAAGAAAATCTCTCAGGCATTTTTTACAAAAGAAAATCTCTAAACATTTGACAAATTCTTCTCTTCTTGTCTATACAATTCTAAACAAAAGCTGAAATACACAGGTGTAGCCTTTTAGGCGTCCCACGTGTTACACTTCATGCATGCACGAAAGTTCTTTTCATATTTTTAGATATCTTTTAACTTTATTAAGAAATGTACAATCAATATGATATTTTATATAATTGATTAAATTATTATTATTTTATGTTTTAACAATATTTTTAATAGTTGTGCATTTGACTAAAACATGATATATTTTGGAACAAAGAGAGTATATGTAATTGTGTAGTAATCACTGAAAATTTATAGCTGGATTTGGGTATGGATGCATAGATAGAAAACCAGGCCAGATCCGCCCATGAGCATATGCAAAGGAACCGTTGCCTAACAAAATTTTAAAAATGTCAAACCGAGAGTAAACCCGGTTTAGAATATTGATAACGTAGGCCGGTTTATTTATAGCTAACAATGGTATGGTCTTACATAATGTTGTTAGGATTTCTGCATGTATTTTATGAAAGGATTTGGAATTGATTATGGATGCAGAGATGGAGAAGCGGTTTAGGGTTTCGATAGAGGGGGAGCAGGGCCGGTCTGACATCATAACTTTTTTATTTATAATACTCTACGTTTAAAAGGGCTAAAACTAGAGGTGCAAGAGGTTGATATCAAGCCGGTCTGAGGCTCGTGCCAACGTCTTTGTCCGAGTTTAGCTAGACCTTTTATGTCAAATAATGCCACAAATCAAGCAGCATAAGTAATGTCGCTAGCCTTTGACTATTTCCTATTGAAGGTTCAAAATATTCTTTAACTGGTTGAATTAAAGGTTAACTAACCAATATTTTGAAGGGTGTTTTGCCAAAAGTAAACATGCAAAGCACGGTGGGAAACATTTAATAAAAATATTTATATACAAACAATAAGACTTTTTTTTTTTGTAAATCAGACTTTTAAATCATAGGAAAAACTTAAGGTTCATACATTAATCCTAGAGCCTGTTTGGCAATAGAGTCAGCTATATTATTATCAGTTCTAGGGATATGCTTAAACTGAATAGCAATAAATTTATGGCAGCGGAGATAAATGTCGTTGAGAATTCTAGCGATCTCTAGGTTTCTTCCTTTCTTCTTCACCAACTTGATGAGGGTTAAAGAATTAGAGTAGATACAGAGAGCGGTAATTCCACGAGTGTTGCCAGAGATCATGGTTGCTCGAAGAGCCAAAGTTTCCGCAATAAGGGGCGACGCCACAAAAGGGGAGGTCGCTGAATATGTTGTGGTAGATCCAGAATCGTCGATGATCCAACCGAGTCCAGCGCGTTTCGACAAAGGGGTCCAAGCTGCATCTGTATACATGCAAGCTTGAGATGGGTCGTTGATCGGATCCTGGGAGATACTAGGGTTTCTGGTTTGGGGTTTTGGGTGAAGGAGTTGAGCTAAAGACCAATATCGTGCTTCCTTGATTGCTTTCGATAGGGTTTCCATCGGTGAGAAGGTTCGACTTTGGAAGGTCAATTGGTTTATGGAGATCCAAAGGTTCCAGCAGATCCACGCTGGTAGAGTTCCTGGTCCCAAACCAATCGGTGGCAATGATGGGATTCTTCTAATGAGGTCGAGACCAGTAGTTGTGTTAAGTATAAGGTCCAGGGTTACAGGGGTAGCAAGCGGCGCCAAGATCCATACTTCTTTGGAGAATTCACATGTGAAAATCATGTGTAAGATCGTTTCAACTTCAGGACAGCGAGGGCATTGTCTTGAGATTGGGATGTTCCTGATTGCAAACTATTCTCCCACCGGTAATCCATCGTGTAGTGAGTTCCAGAGGAAGACTTTAATCTTCTCTGAGGTTTTGAGATCCCATACGTTTGCAAACCAATCAAGGGAGGCCTCAGGGGTTACTGGTTCCACCAGAGACAGGCTTTCAGATTGAGCATTGTAGCCAGATTTCGTGGAGTAGTCACCTGAGGCTGTTTTGAGCCAGACCAGTTCATCAGGGGCGTTACACAGAGATGGTTTGATCTGGAGCACCTGGTGCTTGTGGAAAGGGAGGAATAGCTCCTGTTTCCGGTGATCCCAATCATGGGATCCTTCGAGCATCAAATCAGCCACTTGGATATCTTTGAACTCATCAGGGGCGGGTCCATAAGGGCGGAGTTTCTCAGTTGACGATAACCAGGGATCGTTCCATACGTTGATAGATGAGCCTGAACCAACTACCCATCCCAGGTGCTTAATCAACAAGTCTCTTCCAATGAGAACACTCCTCCATCCATGAGAGGAGGCTTTAGTTGGTTTTACTGACAAAAAACTTTCTTCTGTGCAGTATTTCCCTAAGAGACATCGAGCTAGCAGACAAAACAGATTCCTCAGTATTCTCCAGCCGAGCTTAGCTAGAAGAGCATCATTAAAGGTAGAGATGTCCTTAAATCCTAAACCACCAAGCTTCTTCGGTCTTGCCATTTTTTTCCAGGAGATCCAGGACATTTTTCTTGTTTCAGGTGCAGAATCCCGCCAGAATCTAGTCAATATAGATTGGATTTGGGCACAGAGTGATTGGGGAAGTTTGAAGCACGACATTGCATGTGTGGGCATGGAGGCAAGGACTGTTCTCAGCATAATCATCTTACCGGCTCGCGAGAGGAATTTTGAGGACCAGCTGATAGATTTCAGTTTGATGCGACCCACTATACCGGCAAAGATGTCCTTTTTACGTATACCAAACTACTCTGGCAGTCCTAGGTACTTTCCAAAGCCCCCATCATTTTCGATTCCAAGTGTTTGTTTGATTTGGTCTTTTCTTGCCTGGCTGGTTTTGCGGGAGAATGAGATAGCTGACTTCTGGGTATTAATCAGTTGGCCTGACACTGTTGCGTAGGTCGATAGGATCTTGTTTAGCACCTGAGCATTACTTGCATTAGCCTTACAAAAGAACATAGTATCATCTGCAAAAAGCAGATGATTTATGCACGGGGAGCCTGTCGCTAGTTTGATTCCCTTGAACTTCCCATTAGATTGACCCAAAATGCAGAGGCTTGATAGGAGTTCACTGCAGAGGATAAATATGTAAGGGGGTAGGGGGTCACCCTGTCTGATACCTCTGCCTGGCTTGACATGTCCTCTTGTTGCATCATTGATAATGAACGCATAGCAGACTGTAGACACGCATTGCATAATCCAATTTGTCCAAGTAGTATGAAACCCAAGCCGTAGGAGTGTAGATTTGATGAAATCTCATTCTAGCCTATCATAGGCTTTACTCATATCGGTCTTGATGGCCATATAGCAATGTCTTTGAACTTTTGATTTCTTCAGATAGTGTAGTATCTTGTGGGTTATTAAGACATTATTTGAAATGGCTCGCTTTGGTACAAATGCAGATTGAGTTTCAGTTATGAGGTTCTCAAAGAGAGGTTGGAGACGCTTCGTGAGGATTTTTGAGATGACTTTGTAACTCACATTGCACAGAGCAATGGGCATGTAGTCAGCAACAGATTTAGGGCTGGTAACTGTTACAGGCTGGAAGCTGGGTCGCCCAAATGGTTGTTGGAGGTTCAAATCGGATCAACCAAAGATGTGACCGGTTGGTCGATATGGTCTGAAATCGATTGTAAAACCTGAAACAAATGAAAGATGAATGAGATACGAATGCTATGAAGAATAAACTAAGATAAATAAACAAAGGAAAATGATAGATATGGCGGAATCAAGCTGCTGGATGTGTATCACTCTCAGCTTGATCAAAAGATGGATTGAAGTGGATTGCGGAGGAATGTTTGATTGAATCTCTCAATCTGATGGATGATGGAAACGATGT
>NC_027751.1:11037766-11043976 GCF_000695525.1 Brassica oleracea var. oleracea
TGGGCTTCATGGTCGAGCATACCACAAGAGGTGCAGTGTCTTTCAAGATTTTCATAGACAAGTGTGACCATTGCTTCCTCCCCTAAGTCAAAATCAAGAGTAGCCGTCTTGATAAGGGGTTTAAGAACATCAATAAGTACTCTCATACGAGCTTTAGTTGCGGTAATTTCTACCGACTCTCTGATACCAATATTTCGGTTAGGGCCACATCTGACCAGAGGTGGAGAGGTATACCCTGGACTTGGATCCAGAACGGTATTAGGTTCGGGAATGTGGGGGCGCTTGAAAGTTCCCAGCGTTGCAATATTATCATCCAACGGGAAAAGTGATAGGGTCAATTTTTTAGGACTTTCAGGAGGTCTCTTTCAGAAGCAAATTGGAACTGGAAGCAGCCTTGGCCTAGTTCTGCACCCACAGGAGTGACTTCGACTTTCCAGTGTTCCGTAAAGAAAGGTATGAGAGACCACAACTTCTGTACCTTTGGGTTTGTGACTCTTCCTACCAGTGTGAGAGCGTGCTTCTTTATGAGTTCGGAGTTATCCACAGCCGGGATTCTAATTCTAGTGGCTCTTAGAGGTTCCGGGGGAGCAGCCAACCCTTTTCCTTTCTCAGTATACGAGAGTCTTCTACTCATGGTTCTTAGGTTATGGTGAAGGAGGCTTGAGGCGTAGTGGTTTGACAGGGAGAAGGTTCACTGGGTACAATCTGGGATTTGCGTTTTCTGGAGGGTAGCTTAAGGTGAGGAGTCAGTCTTCTGCGAGGTGAGTGGACAAAGAATCGAAGAGCTCTCGAATTTGAGTAGCAGGGAAATCTCCGAAGCACAGAGTAAACCTTTACAAGTTTTAGATTCAAAAGATAAGGTTCAGTAACCACTGGGTAATAAGAGTTTGTAGAGGGCAGCTACGGTCTTCAGTTTTGGCTCCAAATCAAAGCGGCTTCTTCATGTAACTGGTGATGCATCCTCCTTGTAGCTTCAGCTTCCCGGTCCGGCGGTTTTGTGCGGCAACGGCGGTCCCTCCGACCCGGGTCGGGGGAAGAACCCGGTGGGTTTTGCTGCAAGGTAGGGTATTATCCATCAGATACTTCTTTAACAAGGAACAATTTGAAAAAAGTTCGTCGAAAGCAGGTGTAGCAGGTCCCAAACAGGAAAATAGCACCCCGGGTAAAGGAGGGTGGCCCCTCACTCAGAAAGTCAAAGACCTTTCTCGCTTACAGTGCCTGAGAGCGTTTTTCCGCTTTTTATTTGATTGTTTCTACATTGTAAACTATCTCATAGACTATATTTGAGAAGTGATTTGTATATGTGTCATCACTACATTAACTTTCACAAAAAAATGATGACATGGCTTAAAATAAATATGACATGGCATAAATCTAATTGTGACATGTAAAATTTACTATATTTAGATTTATGTTTTTGGTAAGATTTCTTAAATATAATAATGATGATTTTCTATATACGGATTTATATTTTTGGAAAAGTTTCATAATATAGTAATAACTAATAAATTTTATATCAAAAATATTTTTTCTCAGTAAATATTCATTTTGGTAAGATTTTATGATACTTAATAACTTTTCTATATCAATTAAAATAATATGTTTTTATATATAAATAATAATTACGAATATTAAAATTTTACATCAATATATGAATCATATTTTTATTATTAAAATAAGTGTAGTTTAAAATATATTTTATCAACGTATATAAGTTATTTTTATTTAATGTATATATTATTAGAAATAATTTATATATTTACAAATATACATATTTAAAAATGGTAGTTAAATAAATCTTCCAGACTATATTTGAGAAGTGATTTATATATGTGTCATCACTACATTAACTTTCACAAAAAAAATGGTGACATAGCTTAAAAGAAATATGACATGGCATAAATCTAATTGTGACATGTAAAATTTACTATATTTAGATTTATGTTTTTGGTAAGATTTATTAAATATAATAATGATGATTTTCTATATATGGATTTATATTTTTGGAAAAGTTTCATACTATAGTAATAACTAATAAATTTTATATCAAAAATATTTTTTCTCAGTAAATATTCATTTTGGTAAGATTTTATGTTACCTAATAACTTTTCTATATCAATTAAAATAATATGTTTTTATATATAAATAATAATTACGAATATTAAAATTGTACATCAATATATGAATCATATTTTTATTATTAAAACAAGTGTAGTTTAAAATATATTTTATCAACGTATATAAGTTATTTTTATTTAATGTATATATTATTAGAAATAATTTATATATTTACAAATAGGCATATTTGAAAATGGTAATTAAATAAATAATAATATAATAAAGTAACTTTATAAATTTAAATTATTTTTATCAAAAGTTAAATAATTCAAAATTAAAAGGTCAAAGTAAACTTGAATAAATCAAACTAAAAACAATTACATTATGGTTTTATTTTTTAAATTAATAAAACTAAATATAAAAATAAAATTTTTTATTTATATATAACATTTTTAAATATTTTATATCCGCGCATGGCGCAGGAAAACTCCTAGTCATCATACAAACAATAAGTCTATAATGAGCAAATTCTATTTCACCCGCCGGCCGTATGTATATTATTGATTTCCGAAAATCATAAGATTATAAATCAATAAATCATAGGTTAAAATCTAAAATTTATATAAAAATTGCTTATTCTATTTGATAATCATACCTGTATACAAATATAATAATAGATAGTTATTTGCGTGTAGTCTTTGACTTTCATTTTTCTCTCTCTATGTTCGACATGGATCTTCAAATCAAGAACACCACACAACATTCACAACAACGAAGATGGACAACAACAACAATTCCATTGAGGACCAGCCTGCAGGGAAGAAGAAACCTACCACCCTCTTACTTATCCCATGTCTCCTCATCACTACCTCTATGCTTCTCCTTTATCTCTCCCAAAACAAATTCATCCTCATCAGCAGCAGCACCACCACTACTATCTCCGATTCCGATCATTCCAGACTCAGATACGATCCATGCGTCGGCCGATACATATATATTCATAATCTACCTTCTCGATTCAACAAAGACATCCTCCAAGACTGCGAGTCCATTTCAAGACCAAAAGATAAAATTAGCATGTGTAGGTACATTGAAAACTCCGGATTCGGACCTCAGATGGGTGATGGTGATTATGGTGATTCCACCGATTCTAAGTACTCTCGGAGCTGGTACGCGACTAATCAGTTCATGCTTGAAGTTATTTTCCACGAGAAGATGAAGACATACGAGTGTTTGACGAGTAATTCGTCGCTGGCTTCGGCTATTTATGTACCTTACTACGCTGGTCTAGATTTACGGCGATATATGCAGTGGAGTTGTAACGTCTCTGAAAGAGACGCCGCCGGGAAGGAAATGTTTAAATGGCTCAAAAAGCAACCCCAATGGAAAGGTACGTACGCAGTCGTGTTATTATTATTTTTGATAAGTATCGCTTTTGACCCTCAGTGTTTTGATTAATTGCAATCATTAGAGTATGATTAATGGGGTTCTTAGGGTGAAATTTTTAACGGAATATAAAAAATCGTCTCTTAACTTTTAATTAAAAAAACTAAGAACTGACTAATAAAACCCCCATTAATCATGCTTTTACTAATTATTAATTTGATTTAGGTGCTGATCGTCTCCGGTTTCCAAAATAGTTTTCAATTTACTGCAAAACTATTTTATCTACTAATCAAGATAATTGAAATGTAGATTCATGTAGAAACAAGATTTTGTAAACAGTTGGTTATTTCGTTTCAAATTAAGTGTCGTCATAAAATATTTTTTTGCTACAATATAAATATTATTTTATAATTTCAATGCAGTTATATCTTTTATTTCTAATATTTCTAATAAAATGATAAATGTTATAGAATTTCAAGAGTTAGATGACGATAAAATTAAATATCAACTAGTTTTTAATTTGTGTAAAAACCTTAACAGATATTTTGAACAGAAAAATACGGTTTAGCTTGTGACCCTCAATATTTTGATTAACTGAAGTTATTATATATTGGTTACTACTTTGATTCAGGTGATGATTCGCTGGTTTTTAAAACATTTTTGATTTACTGGAAAATATTTTATATACCGATCAAGACTTTTGAAGTATGGATTCCTTAAAAACCAGATTTTGTAAATATCTCCTTATTTCGTTTCACATTAAATATCTACTTTTTTTTTTACAGCAAGACATTCACAGATATTAAATATCTACTCATATCTTCATGAGTTTTGTATACATCGCAAGTGAATTTTTATTTTCTTTTTCTGCTATAGTTATAATGCTATTTTGTACACCAGTATTGAAATTTGAAAAGATATTAAAATTAAATATATACTATTACAAATTACAAAATTCTAAAAATAAATTTTAACATTTAAAACTCAATACATTTTAAACAAGTAATATATATCAACTAAATCATTGTTATACATATTAGTAAACTTAATTAAATTAATTATTTTAGATTATGAAATAAACTTATTTGTATTTTATTAATAATAATATTTTGGTGCATACCAAGTGATCTTGGTCTAGTGGTAAAGAGGTTCCAGCTGGAACTTCCGCCTTGGGTTTGATTCTCTTTGGTCACCATAGACACTTTAAGTGGCAAGAAAACTCGAATTTCTATGGACATTTTGGTGATTAGTCATTGGACTTAGAAAGCCTTTGGGATCACACCAAGATTATAAAATATATATATTTTGGTGCAATTTCAGTTATTTTATTAATTTGAAAATTATTAAGATCTTACATTATTAGTGAGTTATTTATAATTATTTTTGGCTAAATCAAAACACAAATCTAAAAATTGAAAAACTAAAATTCAGAAACAAAAATAAACCAAAAACTAAAACTAAAAATCACTCAAAACAATCATGCTTTAATCATATATTAACCACTTTTTAATCTTCCTTTCCACGTAGCGATTTTGAAGAGAAATTCAAAAACATAAAGCATTTTCAATTGTAAAGTACTCTTATTCGTATATTAGTATTGTTCCCTTATATATAACCCCCGTTTCAAAATAGATGATGTTTTATGATGTTTCAAAACAAATGATGTTTTAAAGACATCATAAAACATCATCTATTTTGAAACGGAGGGAGTACTATATAAATGAAAAAAAACATTTTAGAAACTCATATAATAATAAAACATCATCTATTTTGAAACATCGTTTATGATGCAAGATCATAAAATAATAAAAAAAGACAAAAAGAGAACATTTTAGAAACTCATATAATACTTACCAAAACATAGTTGTGTTTTTTTAGTACTTCCTCTGTTTCAAAATACATGAAATTTTAGGATATGGCAAATCATAAAACTAATAATTTTTAATTTATATTTTAATGATAGTTTTTAGAGAAAAAGTAAGTTTCTTAATAGTTGTGTACTATCCTAAAATTTCATGTATTTTGAAACAGATGGAATATTAAAAAAACCACAACTATGTTTTGGTAAGTATTATATGAGTTTCTAAAATGTTCTTTTTTGTCTTTTTATTATTTTAAATATAAATGACTCAGATTTCCATTAAAGATGTTTTTATAATGTAGCGTTTGCTATCAACCAAATCTCTATTATTAGAAGAGAAGTACCCATTAAAAAATATCCCTAAGTTTTCTAACTTATTTATACTTCCATGCCAGTGAGAATTAAATTAAACTACCTATTTTAATGCTTGTCTTTTCCAGTTAAGTTAATGAGTTTTCCTTAATCAAATTTAAACTTAATGTCATTAAATAAACCTACCTATTTTACTGCTTGTCTTTTCCAGTTAAATTAATGAGTTTTCTTTAATCAAATTTAAACTTAATGTCATTAAATAAACCTACCTATTTTACTGCTTGTCTTTTCCAGTTAAATTAATGAGTTTTCTTTAATCAAATTTAAACTTAATGTCATTAAATAAACCTACCTATTTTACTGCTTGTCTTTTCCAGTTAAATTAATGAGTTTTCTTTAATCAAATTTAAACTTAATGTCATTAAATAAACCTACCTATTTTACTGCTTGTCTTTTCCAGTTAAATTAATGAGTTTTCTTTAATCAAATTTAAACTTAATGTCATTAAATAAACCTACCTATTTTACTGCTTGTCTTTTCCAGTTAAATTAATGAGTTTTCTTTAATCAAATTTAAACTTAATGTCATTAAAT